>NC_086017.1:132586287-132889318 GCF_029281585.2 Gorilla gorilla gorilla | reverse complement strand
TCAATGTCTGGTGAGGACAGACTTCCTGGTTCATAGATGGCTATCTTCTCTCTGAGTTCTTACATGGTAGAAATGGTCAGAGAGTTCTTTGGGGGTCTCTCTTATAAGGGCACTAATCCCATTCATGAGGGCTCCAACCTCATGACCTAATCACTTCCCAAAGATCCCATCTCCAAATACCATCACCTTGGGGACTAGGTTTCAACATATGAATTTGGGGGCACAGAAATATTCAGTCTCTAGCAGTTGATAAATGTAATCTGTGGCAGGCCTCAAAGCATATAGTTGTGGTAGACTTTGGTGGTAAGCATCAGTCTATTCCCACAAAGTCTGAGTTGTAGAATGTTGGTTCTGAAAAGAACTTCTGGATCATTTGGTCCAGTGATTTTTCAAACTGACCTCCCTGGCAGAGACAACCCCTTAGGTACTCCACAGGATGTCAGAAATTCTCAGAACACAGTGTGAAAACTACTGATCTAGTTAACTCCCTGGTGCTACAAATAAAGAAACTAATATTTAGAGAGACTGTTACTTGTTTAGAGTTATGCAGCTACTTGTGGCAATGTCCGGAGATTCATTCCCATCTGAATGTAATATCACATGTTATGCTGTTCTGGTGGAGAAGGAAGAAAGGGGAAATGTTACACATCTCAGGGCCATGAGCTTTGGAGTAGATACTCTCCTAGTCTGTCACTCTAGGCGACGAAAAAGAGAAAGTTAGCAAAGAGAAGCTGAGATAGAAAGCATGTTAGAAAGTGTTCTATTTAGGGGCTGCCCTGGGGAATGCCCTATTTTGTCACCAAGATGCAAGACATTCTCTCATTCAACTCATGCTTTAACTAGCTTCTCAGCTCTGGCTGCAGATTAGAACCACCTGGGAACTTTAATAAGCTACTGCTTCCCGGGCCTCCCCAAATACTAATTGAAACAGACTTTCTGGAGTGAGCTGGAAAGAATAGGATATTTTGATCCTCATTGAGCTTAACCGAGATGTATGTGGACTGACCTCATAATTTCAGAGTAGTTCTGACTCTGAACATCAAACTGAGCCTTGCCAGAAGAGTAAGAAACACTTAGAGAGAGAGAGAGAGAGAGAGAGAGAGAGAGAGAGGTAGAGAGAGAGAGAGAGAGAGAGAGAGAGAGGTAGAGAGAGAGAGAGAGAGAAAACATTTGCCTCTTTGTTCTGGGACTGAGCTCACAGAGATAATGAAAGGGAAACCATTAAAACCATCCATAGTTGGCTGCAGAGTGGTGGCATGATTCAGCAGAAGGAATTCGCATCCACCAATCACAGCCTCTTGCATTTTGGTCAAGAAGAGGTTGCAAAGAGATGGGGGGATGTGGGGACAGTGGCAACTGGCAATGACAGGGAAGGGGAGAAGCATGTGGCTGAGTGGTATTGTGTCTGTTTCCATACTGATTAATAATTTTCTCTCTCTCCCTCCCCTCCCCCGCTTCATGTTGTCAAAGGAGGTGGTGGCAAACTTCAGACACTCTACCTTTGTTGCTATGACTTGAGGACTTGAACCTCTTCTCTGCGGCTCTAGTCCTAGGAATGCAGCCCCCATTTGTCCTTGGTTTCTCCCCTTATAATAAAATGTTGAAAGAATTAGATTCTTAGGCTGTGCATGGCAAGTGCAATTAAAGTTCCTTGGTTTTATAAGTGGCTTTTGGCAGACCATGGAGTCTACACTTCTACTTAGAATGGGTGGATCCTAGCAAGACTTTTCTCTGAGAGAGGTCACCCTTAAAGATATTTTAGTTCTCCATTCCTTTTTCCAGCTAAGGGAGCCTGACATCTTCCTAACCTGGATTCTTCTCCCCTCCCCTTTGAAGTGTAGAATGCCAGAAGTGAAAAGAACCAAAGAGATTATTACATCCAGTTTCCATTTTGTAGATTAAAAACACACTTGAACAAAAGTGATTTATGTAAGGTTACCCAGTATGTCAGGGGAAATGTCAAGGCACAAACATACTTGGTTTAATTCTATAGTAAAAGGTCACTAGTTTTTGTCTTTAAAATATTTATAATGATAAAATATGCCAAAGATACATAAAACTACATAAAATAATAGGCACCATCTATCTTATATCACCTAAATTTAAATGATTTTGCATGTCTAGTGTGTTTCATATGTTTGTAAAAAAATAAAATGTTAAGGATTCAGCTAAAGCACCCGCTAATCCATCTCTCTCCTCTCTCCCTCCTCAGGAGTAACAACATTTAAGACTGGTGAGTCCCATTCCCCTAAATATATATATATATATATATATATATATATATATATATATATATATATATTTTTTTTTTTTTTTTTTTTTTTTTTTTTTAGACGGAGTGTCTCCTGTTGCCCAGGCTGGAGTGCAGTGGCTGGATCTCGGCTCACTGCAAACTCCACTACCTTGGTTAAAGCGATTTTCCTGCCTCAGCCTCCTGAGTAGCTGGGATTACAGGTATGCATCACCACGCCTGGCTAATTTTTGTATTTTTAGTAGAAACGGGGTTTCACCATGTTGGCCAGGCTGTTCATGAACTCCTGACCTCAAGTGATCCACCCACCTCTGCCTCCCAAAGTGCTGGGATTACAGGCATGAGCCACCACACCTGGCCCCCATGTATATTTTTATATTTTGTTCTACATACATATGTATCTTCCATAATACTATACTATATTGTTTTGTGTCTTAGTTAGCATAATGCTTTAGTCTTTTACAGCTTCTTTATTCACACAACATTATATTTTTAATATTCACCCATGTTGTAAATCTAGTTAATTCACTTTAACAGCTGCATATTATCTCATTCGTGAATAAACACCACCCTATTTGTCTATTATTCCTCCATTGTAAAGTTGTTCCCAAGTTTTGCACAAATCGCTTTGCAATGAACATCCTTGCACAGGTACCTGTGTCCAAGAATGAGTTTCTATAGAGTAAAGACCTTGAAGGGAAATTACAGGGTCCTAGGATATGTACACCTTTAATTCTACAAGATAATTGTCAAATTGTTCAACAAAGTGGTTGACTCAATTTACACTTCTCACATGTTTGCCAATACTTAGCTAGCTCAGACTTTTACATTTTAACCAGTTTGATGGATATGAAATACCATTTGTTGTTTTGGTTTCCATTGTCCTGATTACCGGTACAAGTTGAGTGTCTTCTAATGTTTAATAGTGAATCAGATTGCTTCTTATGTGAATTACATGTTTATCTGCCTTAGCAGAGGGTTGTCTTCTACTGATTTTTAAGGAGTTCTTTATATATTTCCAATTACAACTTTTTTGCCTTTTTCATGCACAGCAAATATCTTTTCCTAGTTTGTGACTTTTAAAAAAAATGTTATGTAGTCTTTTGGTTATAGAACTTTTTAATTTAATATAGTTGAATGAGAATAACAAACTGTTTTTCCTTTCACACAATACTTCACTTCTGACACAAGATATGAGGGTATTTTTTCCATACCAAGCAGTTTTCCTCTTTTTTTTTTTTTTTTTTTGAGATGGAGTCTCGCTCTGTTGCCCAGGCTGGAGTGCAGTGGTGCGATTGCGTCTCACTGCAAGCTCCACCTCCCGGGTTCACGCCATTCTCCTGCCTCAGCCTCCCGAGCAGCTGGGACTACAGGCGCCCGCCACCACACCCAGCTAATTTTTTTTTTTTTTTTGTATTTTTAGTAGAGACAGGGTTTCACCATGTTAGCCAGGATGCTCTCGATCTCCTGACCTAGTGATCTGCCCGCCTCGGCCTCCCAAAATGATGGGATTACAGGCCTGAGCCACCGCGCCCGGCCAGTTTTCCACTTCTTGGTGGACATCAAGTGAACATCCTACAATTTTACTCAATTCTAATACAATTACCTGGAGATAGCATCAGATCCCAAAGATTAAGGGTTCAGCCCCATGAGACTGTCCCTTCCAATTTCAGATGCTAATTGCGAGTCAAGGTTATCACCTATGTCTCTGACCGTCTGGCTATAAATTGGAGGTACTCACAACCCCCTTGTCAGGTTCAATAATTTTCTAGAATTGCTAACAGAACTCAGGTAAACAGTTTACTTCCTAGATTACTAGTTTATTATAAAGCATGCAACTCAGGAACAGCCAGATGGATAATGCAAATTATCTCTTTCTTCTTCTAAATTGTCTTGTCTATTTACTACCTTATAATTTCCAGTTAATTTTAGAAACGGTTTGTAAAATTCTGAAAAATTTTCAGATTCTTATTAGAAATACGTAGAATTTGTTAATTTGGGAAGAATTGTTATCCTTAATGATACTGAGGGTTCTTATCCAAGAACACAATATATCTTTGAATTTATTTAGGTCTTTAAAAAAATGTTTCAGGCCAGGCACAGTGGCTCACTCCTGTAATCCCAGCACTTTGGGGGTCCAAGGCGGGTGGACCACCTGAGGTCAGGAGTTCAAGACCAGCCTGGCCAACATGGTGAAACCCCATCTCTACTAAAAACACAAAAATTAGCTGGACGTAGTGGTGGGCGCAGGTAATTCCAGCTACTCAGGAGGCTGAGGCAGGAGAATCTCTTGAACCTGGGAGGTGGAGTTTGCAGTGAGCTGAGACTGCGCCACTGCAGTCCAGCCTGGATGACAAGAGTGAAACTCCGTCTCAAAAAACAAAACAAAACAAAAAATGTTTTCATTGAGAATGCTGGCTTGATACTAACTTAAAACAGTAACAAAAAAAGAAAAAAATGTTTTCAGTAACGGTTTACAATTTTCTTCATTAAGCTATTCCACATATTTTGTTGGACTTATTTCTAGTTACTTAATAGATTTATTGTGTATTTTAAAGTCAAATCTTCCAAATATATGTTGCTGGTATATTCAAATGTCAGTGACATTAATATATTGATCTTGTTTCCAGCAACCACTCTTGTTAGTCCTTATACGTAATGTATAGATTCTCTTTATATTCTGTGTAGATAACGTAATATTATCAATAATATTTTTACTCTTCATTTTCAGCCTTTTAATTCTATTTTATAATTGTGTTGGCTAGAATATCCAGTATCATGTTAAATAGGAGTTGTAATAATAAACATACTTGTTCCCAGACCCCTTTCATTAGCTTCCACCACCTCCTGCTTTTATCCTTACTCCAGATTGTTTTGTTCTAGGCCACTAGCCAAGAAGTAAGTCTCTCAGTCCCTGCCGACCCAGACTTCCCTGTACAGGCATGCAGCTCCTACAAACCTCATTCAGCCAGTTGTGCTTAATAAAGGTGTCCAACCATCCTTAGGAGTTTTATTTTGGTGGTCCAGTACTCTCTAGCGCAATGTGTCTGAGGTACTTGAAAACATTTTATTCTGTCTATATGTTTATGTTCATTAAAGGAATCACTATCTATCTAGGGTCAATAGTCAGAAACCTATATCCTTCTCTCAACCCCCACACTAATTGATCATCAATTATGTCAATTCCACATTCTACATAACTGTCAAAATATTCTCTCTGCTCCATTTCCAACACCAGTTATTGGCTTGGGCCCTCAGTTCTCCCACCTTAACTATAGTAACAGTTTCCTAACTAGTCTCCCTGTCTTTCATCTAAATTCCTGAACACCATTCTTCTCACTGCTGCCAAGTTTATCTTTCGAAAATACAATTCTCATTATGCCTCTCCGGATTCAAAATTCTTCATTGGCTCTCCATTGTCTCCTGCATGAAGTCTTAGTTCTCCAGCTGGTCATACAGACTCTTTATTTATTCTGGCTAACTCTCTAACACACCAGCCTAGCAAAACTTAAGTGCTTATTGTTCAGCTATGCTGTTTATTGGTGCTGTGATTTTTGTATAGGCTGGTCTCTCTGCTTGGATTGCTCTGGCAAAGTCATATTCATCTTCAAACCTAGAGCAGATGTCCCTTCCTCCAGGAATTATTGATAAAGAGTGCAACAAATATTTATTGAGTACATCTATATTTCAGATACTATGCTAGATGCTGGGAATACAAAATGCATAAGCCATAGTCTGAATCTTCTAGTGTCAATCAGCTACTTACACTTCTTACCTCCCTTTAGCTTTAAGTAGCTGGTGCATGATTTTTACTTACCTGATTCTTCATTCTTTTCCCTGTATATCTACAAAATCTTCTCCATTCTTGATAAATACTGTACACATATAAATGTACAAATATTACATTATTCTCAAATACAGATGCACATATATAGTATTCAGAAAACACACAGTGTTCAGAAACATTCATAGACACAGTTTCAACTAGGAAGTATGATTATAAATGATGAGATAACAGCTTAGTACTTTGTGGTCAGATCCTAGCTCAGTCAACACACAGAAGCATTGTACAGCTAGGGTGGTGAAGGGTATTGTGTTCTGAAAATAGATTGCCTAAATTTGCATCTCAGCTCTGCTACTTACAAGCTGGGTAGCCTTGGGTAAGTTAATGAACCTTTGCACCTCATCTGTAAAATGGGGACAATGATGATCCCTGAGTCATAGTGCTGTTCAATACAAATTATTGAATTTGTATTTACTTCAATAATGAAAGTGCTTGGAAGCTAGTTTGAGCGTAGTGAGTTATCTCAATTGGTTGTTCCCAGTCAGCTACAGATGGAACTCCTTGTTGTCTTTCCCCCATTCTCACTAGCACACTTAGCTAGCACTTTTTAAAAAGTGCCTAGAATAGTGCCTAAGACAATGTGTTTAATACATGGTAGCTATTATCATAACTTTGTATAGGAGGAAGTCACTATCAGCAGGTCAAGTGATTTTTACTTTATATCTAGCAGTGAAAGAACTGCTGTTGTTCTGAGCCAAGTACATACTCTTATCTAATCTTTATTGGATGAATGGCACATGTGGGAAGAATTACTGGCCCAAGAGAGCCCAGAGCTGTGGGATTCAGTTTTCCCTTATGTAGAGCTGAATAACATATGTGGAAAGAAATTGTATTAGCACACATTGACAGGGCCAGCTAGCTGTAAACACAGACAGATGGAAATATATTAATAGCTATGTGAGGGTCTATAGTGTAACAGCTAAGAGCACAAACTCTGGAGTCAGATCACCTCACCTAGGCTCATTATTCTGCCATTTACCAGCATTGTAACATTGAGCAAGTTATCTCTTTGTACCTCGGTTTCCACATCTGTAAAATGGGATTGATAATAATAGCCCTTATTTCATGCAGTTATTGTAAGACTTTAATGAAATAAAGCATGTGAAGCACTAAGAACATTGCTTTGTACATAGTACATAATAAATGATGAAGAAAAAAGATGCACACAGTAGACAGAGAAGCAGGTGAAAATAAGTCATCTAAGTGTTCACTTCAAGAGAAGCAATGAAGGTAGATGTTCAACTGGATAAGTAATTCCCAAGGGAATAATAAGGAAATTCTAATTCTAATGCACTTGAGATAAACTTTATTAAAGCTATTTTTCATTTGTTTACATAGAAGTCTCCAACTTATCTTCCCTATTATGTTTGGTTTACAGCACCAGGATTTCCCAAAATATGTTCCGTGGAGCATCTGCCCTAAACCATATGTGAGAAAAAAGGGTTTTGTGGCTGAATGACTTTGGGGGAATGCTGAGTGCCATATTTCTTTCTATATTCAAATGTACATTAACACTCTAAGGTTTAATATGTCCTGAAAAATTGTTTCATTTAGTTTAATCCAGCATTTCTTGAATTGACTTAATAATAGAGCCCTTTTTTCATATACCGTGTATTAACATTCCAGGGAACTACCTTTCAACGGAACAAACATGGGAGAAATGCTGGCTTAGATGAATATTAAAATGGCCTTTATACCAAAGCGGGGCCTGAGGGGTATGGGGGGGAGGTGTAGGAAAGACAGGGCTCACATGTCTTTTTAGACTGGAATTGAGCATTTGCTGAAGACTATTCACAAACCGGGAAACTATGCAAATCCCTCAGGATCACAGACATCCAAACATACACAGTGTTGCTGGGAGCATGTACAGGGTCTTTAGAGGGCGTTGAGGGACCTGACCCTCAACCCTCATACTGCAGCTTCCTCCTGCTGCTGCTGCTGCTGCTGCTGCTGTGCTAGGATCCCTCCACGGAAGACCTATGAGGCTCCTAAACATTTTACCATCTATCTCTGGCCACTTACTTCCTGAATTTACTCTCTGGAAGAGAAGAGGCCCACTGGGGAAAAGAGAAGTCAGATCCAGGAGGGAACCGGAAGAAGGAAAGACAGGGAGAAGAGACTGGGTTAAGATCCCACATCAGATCTAGGACAAGGATGCTCCTCTGGGTAGAGGCGAAATCAGGGATATCAGCAACGCAGGGTAAGTGGCCCTCTCACAGCAGAGCAGGGCATGATATGCGCTCAGGAGAAAAAATATTGACTTCTAAGGTTAGTGACCAGAATGGGAGCTTCCTGAAACTGTGTTTAATGAATTTAATGAATTTTTATTCATTTATTTTTCTTGAAGAAAAATGTGATGGCTGGTGGGCTTCCTGCCGTGGAAGGAGAGACTGAGATTACATGCTACGTGGCCTGGTGCAGAGACCTAGAGTCTTTGCAAAGCAAAAGGTCAAAACCTTGGTGGGGGTTGAGGTCTGTGAGTGGCTTCTCAGTGACAATGAAGGATAAGAAAAAATAAAATAAATATATACCTACTTATAATATTTTTATAAGAATAAATAAATAAATAAATAAATAAGCAGAATATTAGAATAAATAATAGAATAAATAAATAAATATACCTACTTGAACAGTGCCTAGCTATGGAAAGCGGCAGTGGGATTTTTTTAAACTCACATAACTTTTTACTTTTCTATAATATTTTACTTTTATAGTTGTAGAAACTTGAGTCAACTTCTCTAGTTTATCTCTACCTTCTAGAAACAAATATTTATCTATTTATTTATTTATTTATTTATTTTCGAGACCGAGTTTCGCTCTGTCGCCCAGGCTGCAGTGCAGTGGCGCGATCTCCGCTCACTGCAAACTCCGCCTCCCAGGTTCAAGTAATTCTCGGGCCTCAGCGTCCCGAGTAGCTGAGATTACAGGGGCGTGCCACCACGCACGGCTGTTTTGTATTTTTATTAGAGACAGGGTTTCGCCATGCAGGCCAGGCTGGTCTCGAACTCCTGACCTCGGATGATCCACCCGCCTCGGCCTCCCAAAGTGCTGGGATTACAGGCGTGAGCCACTGCGCCTGGCCTAGATACGAATCTTTAGTTCCTAGAAAATCTGAACAGACATTACGTGTAAACTTCATATTACTGTGTTTTTAGTGAAACAAACAATGTTTTGCAAGTATTTATAAGGGAATGGAAATATAACGCAGGAAACACACCCTAGAAAGTTATATCCACATAATTCTAGAAGGAGAGGAGGATATATTTGCAGGGGGTGAGATTTCCTGAGAACTTCTGGAGGAAAGTGGGAATCTTCTCCGTCAGCGGGATGGGGGACGGTGTTTCAGCGAGCAAGAGGCGGCGGCAGGTAGGGAAGGTGGCCGCAGTCCCCCGGGAGCCGGGGGCGGAGCAGGAAACGGCGGCGCGCGGGGAGGGAGGCGGAGCCGTGGGGAGCGCCGCAGGTGGGGACGAGCCGGGCGGCACCTGCCCCGGGACCAGAGCGGACGCTCCCTCCCCGCTGCGCCGAGTGAGGGGAAACCCCAGGGGTTCCTTGGAGAAGGTGGTGCGTCCTGGGGCGGCAGCTGAGGAAGAAAGACGCAGTGCCCCGAAGCCCCTGAGCTGAAAAGGGCCAGAAAGGGGGCGGCATGGCATGGCCCAAACTGCCCGCACCTTGGCTGCTGCTCTGCACCTGGCTCCCAGCAGGTGAGCCTTGGAAAAATGGTACCCACCCTGGACCCAAGGAGACAGGAAGCCATTGTGGCGTGGCCTTGCAGAGCTGGCCGCGGGCAGGGCAGTGGAGGCCTGGGCCGCGCTCTGGTGGCGCTTGGCATGGGCGCCAGGAGGTGCGGGGACTGGATCGAGTTTCTGCCTGTGGGAACCTGTTGCTTTTCTCTTTTGTTAGTCCAGGCCCTTCCCAAACAGGTGCAACTGAGAAACCTGGAGCCTTTGAACTTTCGTTCCTGCAGTTATTAGACAGTTCTTGATCTCTGAAGCTGAACTGATAGGGGCAAAAGCACCGTTGTTTAAAATTCCTAATTACTTTTTCCTTTCATCTGATATGGTGACAACCATATTGGCCCAGAAGTGCATATATTTCATTTCTGGGAGGTTATAATGTGTCCTCAGTATATAAAGCAATGTTTGGCCAGAATCTGAATCTATTGTGCAGGACCACAACGTGTGCTTCTGGGCTAACCATGTTCAATGTCACTTTTCTATTTTCTTTGTATCCAGTCACTGCCCTAACTTTACCCCTTGCTCATCCCGCATAGGTGTCCAACCATCTACCCTCTCAGGCTTCATTCTCTTACCCTCCACACCAATCTCATCTCTGTTTTGGAAAACATGATTTTGTGTATCTCTGTGTGTGTCCTGGAAATCTGACAGAAGTGTGTTCTCCACGAGTGAAACCAGGTAGGAAAGGGTAGCTGAGGGACGGAATGGGCAGGCTCTTTCAGCTCTTTTCCAATTAGGATGTAGGTGTGGCCTTGCAAAGAAGAATTTATAAGTTCCTTGGAAGCTCCACCCTGTTTTATTTCATTTTACCCCTCCCCTCCCTTTCGGAATAGCTGCCCTCTTACCTCTAAGTTGTCAGTGAAAGGTCAGCTTAGAGTTTGCTCACAGACCAGTTTGAGTCTTGTATTTTTAGGTTGGGAACAGATGCAGTATGAAGGTGTGTTGGCAGAATGTTCTTTTTACAAGCTCCATAAGACATACGAATTTCTCAGGTATAATCAAATCTTATTTAGACAGGATTCTACCATAACTTAAGCATAATGCTGAGAATAAAAGGGAGAGAGGCTTGCAAAAGGGTAGGGAAACTAGAAAATTGATATCCCCCAAGGCCCTCTGGCTTACAAGATTTTCTACAGGATATAGACCCTAGAAACTGTCTGAAGTTGACAAGACTAGATGTTGGACACCCACGATGCACAGGGAAATAACTAAACCTCACCTCAATTTGTGTCCAAAATTTCACAAACACCATCTTAGGCTATGAATGCAAATTTATAAAAATCCCACAGCTTTGCACAGTCTTCTCTCCTGTGGCTCCCCTGCTCATCTCAAACTCCACAGCAGCTGGGGATTTCTGAAGCTGCTTGAGCTACCTTTTTAGAAAAAATAGAGTTCTGCTCCCACCTCTGCCCCTGGGTATTCTATCCCCAGAATTAAGACTTCGTAATCCTAAGCAAACCTCTAAACTCACCTTCACTTTATAGATGAGAAATTGATATTTCAACTGTTTGACTCCAACACTTGGAGAGGAAATAGCTATTTTAGCAGATAGTTTTCCTATGTGTAGAAATGTAAATAAACTACATTCAGCTATTTAATGTGGTTTGTGTCAATGATGTTTATGTGACACTGGGCAAGTTACTAAACTATTCAAAGCTTCCAGTAAATAGCAATTATTATAGTACATATCTCATACAGCTTTTGTGAGGATTAAGTGAAATTAAGGTTTTAAAGTGCTTAATAGAGTGCCTGAACAAAGTGAGGGAAAGCTTAATCAATATTAGCTAGGGTGATAATAGTAGTCAGGAATTAGAGCCAGGTAGGAGTGTTTAAAGCTAACTTTAAGGGAACAAGTTTCTCTATTCCTCCTTCCCCTATGGCTAAGAAATGTGAGCTATAGTAACAGGTGATTATCAGGTTGGAATTCTGAATCTCCCTCTTACTAGTTGTGACTTTGGATGGATTACTTAAACTGCCTTTGCCTGGAAAACAGGTGAAATTCCTGACAAGCCAACTCCCTGTGCCCTCTCAATAAGGCCAACTATTGTTGGGTGGATTAAGGTCAAGCACAGTGTCAATGACACGCTGCAACTGTGATATGCACTTTGGAAAACCCTGTACTAGAGTGTGTTCATTTTGGTCCATCACCTTGTTCTCTCCTGTCTCTAAAGAAGAGTCAACCCAATTCTCTGATTAGCCTCCAAGTTCCCACAATTGCAAAGTGTGAGGCAGTAGTAAAATTGTGTCATATTTAGGTATTTGCTGGTCACTGTGGCTTGGGGCCCCTAATGAAGCTTCTGAGGCCAGGGAGTCTTGTGATATTATCACAGTCCTGGTGCTCTGAGCTGTGTAGAGATCACTTGTCAGAAGTAGGTGTGTGTGGTCTTCACTCAGGAAATACTGGGCATAAGTCCTTCTCTACTCCCCCACCTTTTCCTTAATTTTTAAGCCAAACTTCCCAAAGTGTCTGTCAAGATCAAACTGAAGATCAAGCTTCCTCTCTTGCTCTCAATATCTATCAAAGCAGTGGTTTCTGATTTTTTTTTCACAGCTCCCAGAAAGATCCAAGTACATTGTGGCATGTATGCACACATATACAGTTTATAAAATGGAAGCAAAATGATCACAAAAATTTTATTACTAAGTTGAATAAAATAATAACAATTGATATTACATATTATCTTACTGATATTAAAATTCATTTAAAAAATCATCCCCACATTAACAATATTAAATATAAACACCCTGTAAGTTGATTTTCTCAAAACCCGCTGCAAACTGCAATATGCACTTTGGAAAACCCTGTACTAAGTGTGTTCATTTTGGTCCATCACCTTGATCCCTCCTGTCTCTAAAGAAGAGTAAACCCAATTCTCAAATTAGCCTCCAAGTTCCCACAATTGCAAAGTGTGAGGCAGTAGTAAAATTGTGTCATATTTAGGTACTTGCTAGTCACTGTGGCTTGGGGCCCCTAATGAAACTTCTGGGGTCAAGGAGTCTTGTGATATTATCACAGTCCTTGTGCTCTGAGCTATGTAGAGATCAGTTGCCAGAGGGGTGTGGGGGGGGGGGGTAGGTGTGTAATTCTCTGAAAGTTTTTTCTTCAGAAATAAATACACTTTTGGGGCTGGGTGCAGTGGCTCACGCCTGTAATCCCAGCACTTTGGGAGGCCAAGGTGAGCGGATCACCTAAGGTCAGGAGTTCAAGACCAGCCTGGCCAATGGTGAAACCCCATCTCTACTAAAAGTATAAAAATTAGCTGAGCGTGGTAGCATGCACCTGTAGTGCCAGCTACTTGGGAGGCTGAGGCACTTGAATCCGGGAGGTGGAGGTTGCAGTGAGCTGAGATCACGCCACTTCACTCTAGTTTGGGCGACAGAGTGAGACTGTATCTCAAAAAAAACAAAAAACAAAAAAACAAAAAGAAATACACTTTTAACGCACAAGTGATATGTGAATATCTGCTCCTTAAAACATTAAAATAAGGCTAAAGTAAGTACCATTGTTGGCTAATAGCTCTAGTTGCCTTCATCCAATGTCAAAGTTTATTCTCAGAATGAAAGTTTAGTGTCTCCGCCGATCCCCCAAACTCTAAAAGGATGTGTGTCATTTCTGCTTTAGTGAATTTTTTTTAACATCATAGTGTGGTGTTAACTTGCAGACCCACACAGCTATCAACTTGTATTATCATTCTTTGGGAAATCAGACAACCGACCCCTAAGTAAGAATATCCTTAGAGAGACAGCATCTAGAACAGTAATTTTTCCTGGGTGATGGGGGTGGACGTATGGACCATACCGTAGACTTAATGAAATCTTACAAAGTTCCCTGATATATCTCAGGGTGAGGGGGTATGGGTGATGGATGGGATACTGTCCACTCAGCTGCTCCCTTGTCTCCTTGGGAGCTCCTGAATACCTCCCCAGAATCCCAGAGCTCTGTTGAACACAGGTAGAAATCACTCCCAGCCTTTATCTTCCCCTCCCAGCCAGTTTTACAGATAAGGAAATCTGGACCCAAGTCATGTGTCTCAGGTTGACAGAGTGGAGTTAGTTTGAGAACTGGGACCAGAACCCTGGTGTCTTCACCCTTTCTCCATTGCTCTCTCTCCTATTTCATACTGTGGAGCAGGGTTTTTTTTATTTGCTTGTTTTAATTATACTGGGTTACATGTGCAGAACATGCACTTTTGTTACATAGGTATACACGTGCCATAGTGGTTTGCTGCACCCATCAACCCATCACCTACATTAGGTATTTCTCCTAATGTTATCCCTCCCCTACCCCCGACCCCAACAGGCCCTGGTGTGTGATGTTCCCCTCCCTGTGTCCATGTGTTCTCATTATTCAACTCCCACTTATGAGTGAGAACATGCGGTATTTGGTTTTTTGTCCTTGTGATAGTTTGCTGAGAATGATGGTTCCCAGCTTCATCAATGTCCCTGCAAAGGACGTGAACTCATCCTTTTTTATGGATGCATAGTATTCTATGGTGTATATGTGCCACATTTTCTTAATCCAGTCTATCATTGATGGACATTTGGGTTGGTTCCAAGTCTTTGCTCTTGTGAATAGTGCTGCAATAGACATATGTGTGCATGTGTCTCTATCGTAGAATGATTTATAATCCTTTGGATATATGCCCAGTAGTGGGATGGCTGGGTCAAATGGTATTTCTAGTTCTAGATCCTTGAGGAGTCACCACACTGTCTTCCACAATGGTTGAACTAATTTACACTCCCAACAACAGTGTAAAAGCGTTCCTATTTTTCCACAACCTCTCCAGCATCTGTTGTTTCCTGACTTTTAATGATCACCATTCTAACTGGCATGAGATGGTATCTCATTGTGGTTTTGATTTGCTTTTCTCTAGTGACCAGTGATGATGAGTATTTTTTCATATGTGTGTTGGCTGCATAAATGTCTTCTTTTGAGAAGTGTCTGTTCGTATCCTTTGCCCATTTTTTTGGTGGGGTTGTTTGCTTTTTTCTTGTAAATTTGTTTAAGTTCTTTGTAGATTCTGGATATTAGCCCTTTGTCAGATGGATAGATTGCAAAATTTTCTCCCATTCTGTAGGCTGCCTGTTCACTCTGATGATAGTTTAAGTTTGTTTTGTTTAATTGAATTCTAGTATACAGAAATAGAAACAGGTGTTTGCTTCCTGGATGTCTAACTAAATGCTAATGTTTAAACATCTTGCTCCAACAACAATGCAGTAAAACAAGCCGTTGGGTGATTAGTGTACAGTCTACCTGGGTTTCTTTTACCGTAATAATTTATTTCATTATCTGAAGTCCTTGGGGGAAAATAAAATTGTGTGTTTTAAGAATTGAGAAGACTCTGGCCGGGCACGGTGGCTCACGCCTGTAATCCTAACACTTTGGGAGGCCAAGGCAGGTGGATCATTTGAAGTCAGGAGTTCGAGACCAGCCTGGCCAACATGGCAAAACCCCTTCTCTACAAAAAATACAAAAATTAGCCCAGCGTGGTGGCAGATGCCTGTAATCCAAGCTCCTCGGGAGGCTGAGGCAGGAGAATCAATTGAACCCAGTGGGGTGGAGGTTGCAGTGAGCCGAGATCGCGCCATTTCACTCCAGCCTGGGCAAAAGAGACTCCTTCTCAAAAATAAATAAATAAAATAAAATAAAGAATTGAGAAGACTCTGGCCATGTCCCCAGTTCTTTCTAGATCTCCCAATTTGCAACTCTTGGGATAAGGTGGGATCAGAAGAAAGCAATTTTGACACTTTCTTTATTTCTCATAACCAGGTAATCACTGAGTTCTGTTACTTAGTCCCAGGATCTGCCCCTTCTTTTCTATTTTGGGTGACAATTCTTATACTAGCCTACTTTAAGCATCTTCTTGCCTCTAGTCCTGCTACTTCTGTCTACTTCCAACCATTCTCTATGCAGATGATAGGTTAAACCTACCTGAGTTAATCATTCCCACTTTCATTTTAATCTTCCATCCAAAGGAGCTCCATTAGATCCCTATAGCTTATGAGACTGGGCTGAAGCTCTTTGTTTGAAATTCAAGGCCAACTAATTCTGGGCTCACTACTTTGGGAAGCCTTGTCCCCACAGATACAGGCATGGTCTTATTGTATAACCTTTCTCCTCAACACACACCCTTCTTTCTTGCTTTTTGTCTGGCTGTACTAGATAGACATGGTTAATGTTAACCATTTTTTTGAACTTTTAGGGCACTTAAAACTTGTTCCAAGCAATTTAGTCTATCTTACATGAATGTATCTGTTCTTTTGTTTAGCAAATGTTTAATGTGCACTTGGTGCAAGACCTCGTGCTGGCAAACAAAAGCCATCATGGCCCTGGCCCCCGTGGTGCTTATTGTCTAAAGGGAATTCAAGTGAATGTAGAAATACAACTGTGACAAGGCCAGGAAAGAAGGATACAAGGTACCACAAGAGCACTTAGTAGATGGATTTTGCTCAGTCAGGAGGCCCTCCCTGAAGGGATGATGCATGAGTACTGAGGAACGATGAATTCAAACCAAAGTAATAGCATCTGCAAGACTGCTGGATAGGAGCTTAGTGTGTATGAGAGATGAGAAGAATGTTAGCGGGACTGAGTGAAGGAAGCCACAGGAAGAGTGGTGGAGTTAAGGCCAGAGAAGTGGGTAGGACCAGATGTGCATGGCTGCATGGGTCATGGTAGGAGGTTTTGTGTTTATCTTAACAGAAATGGACAGCTGTTAGAGGTTTTTAAGGAGGAGGAATTGGGAGACTAACAGCAATGTGGAATCCACCTGGCAGGGGGAACCAGCGCATGCATGAGTACAGTACTAGGTAAGCACAGGTGATATGGAGGCTGGACATAATAGTAGCTTGTGCTAGGATAGTAGTGAAATTAGAGAGAGAGAGAGAGATTCTGGAAATATTTCAGCGATAAATAAACCCAATCTGATGATAGACTGTGTATTAGTCCGTTCTCATGCTGCTATAAAGAACTGCCTGAGATTGCATAATTTATAAAGGAAAGAGGTTTAATTCACTTACAGTTCTGCAGGGCTGGGGAGGCCTCAGGAAACTTATAATCATGGCAGAAGGGGAAGCAAACATGTCCTTCTTCACATGGTGGCAGGAGAAATGATTGCCCAGTGAAGGGGGAAGCTCCTTATAAAACCACTGGATCCTGTGAGAACTCACTATCATGAAAATAGAATGGGGAAACCACCTCAAGATTCAATTATCTCCACCTGGTCCCTCCAACAACACATATGGATTATGGGAACTACAATTCAAGATGAGATTTGGGTGGGGACACAGCCAAACCATGTCAGACTGTATATGAAGAGCAAAGGAAAAAAAGATACCAGGATGATTCCTTCCTAGTTTTTGGTCTTTTCCATTCACTGAGATGGGAAATGTGGGAGAGGCCCAAGTTTGTATGGAAGGATGATGATTTAGATTTTGGGCTTGATTTAGAACTTGAAACAACCAAGAAGAACTATCAGGAGCATTTGGATACATGTGTCTGTTTTAGTCCCTTATTGTACAGGAGTAAGATTTAATATTCAATGCTCTCGTAGTTTCTGATCAATGCTTTAAAACTCATCCATGACAGGAACTACTTTGTCTGTGTGTTTACTTGTTTATCATTGACTCTCCTACCAGGAGCACAAGTTCCAAGAGTGCAGGGACCTGTATCTCTTATTTTCTACTAGTGACTGGCTCAGAGTGTGTACTCAATAAATGAATGAATGTGTGTGTTCTGGTCATGCCTAAATTTGCATGTGCTCTGAGATTAGTGTGTGGAGACATGAGTCACTAACCTGGGTGAATGACTTTGGGAAACCCCAAGCATCTGCCCCTCAACCAGGTCTTGGCCTCTCCCCCGGTAACCAAAAGGATGTTAAGTTCAAACCACCTGAGTGGCTATTTATTTCACTTAGTAGTTTATCAAAAAAAATTTTAAAGATTGATATTTTCCTCTTTTGAATAGGTTGTGGTGAAACATGGGACTGTCACTTGCTATTTATGGGAATATACATTTCTTTCCTGAAGTATCTATTCTAATAGAAAAGACTTATTCCCTTTAGCTCACTTTGAGATATATATTCTACTGGAATAAAAGAACGCATGTGAAGATGTACTTATATAATCATATTCATTTCAGTAATTCATGTCGGCATTGCTTATAATACTTAAAAGTCAGAAACAACCTAAATGTCCATAATTTGGAAAATGTGTAAATAAAAGTGGCTCATTGATGGAGTGAAATGTTCATGCAGTTACTAAAAAAAAATAGATCTGCATATACTGATATACAATATATCATTAGTTTGAAGAAAAAGTCACAAATCAATGTACATAATATGATTAATTTAAAAAAAAAAACAACATAGGAAAAGATGTGAAGGGATGTAGACCAAATTGTCAACAGCAGTACCTCTGGAAAGTGGAATTCATGGTGAGCAAGGAGGAACTTTTTACTTGATACCCCCTCCACTGTTTGAAGTTTCTCACTTATTTATTTTGTATTAACAAACAAAAAGGAAGAAGAGCTTCTGTACAAAATGATTAAAATAAATTTGTGAATGTCCCTTAAGTGCGTGAATATTCCTCAAAGGGTTAAATCTCAACCATTTAGAAAACTTATCCAGAAGACATGGTAGTGTAGTGGAGGTCTAAGCTTAAATCCAGCTTTGCTACTTTCTAGCTGTGTGGCCTTAAGCAGATTACTTAATCTCTCAGAATTTTCCTCATCAATGAAATTGAGAGAAAGTAAAGCTTATCTCATCAGTTTCTTGCAAAGGTTAAATGAGATAATGTATAATAAAACACCCAATACCGTGTCAAACAACATAGTAAGTGCTCAGCACATAGCACTTTCCTTCTCAGGGGGTGCTGCACTGTTGAGTGTTGCATGCCAGACCTTGGGTAAACACACAGTACCGAGACATCATTGCGCTCCCCACCCATCTGCTTTCCTGGTCTCCTTCTGTCTCTGCTCTCCCTATCCTTTCCTTCTTGTTCGTGACCACTCCCTCTTGTCTTTGTCTCTTCTTGTCCATAGCTAGTCACTTCTTGTCTTGCTCCTTCTTGTTCATAGCTAGTCCCTCTTCTCCTTGATTCCGCTCATATTTGCACTGTTATCTGAGGAAATGTAACAGGCACTGATGGTAAATATGCTTGGTGAGATAGCCTGCTCAGCCATAAACTCTGATAGTATTGAATCTGTGTGCATTTTGTTAACCTGCCACATGGAGTCAGGGTGCTTGTATACCTGAAAAACACTCAGGAATCAATTCCTGTCAGTCCCAGGCCACTGCCCCTTGCCGGCAAAGACCTGCCTTCACCCTCCTGCCTACCATCCCTTCCAAGCAGGCCCGTTCATAGGAAAGGAGGGGAAGTGCCATCTAGTCCTTCAAAATAATTCTTAATTTTAAAAATATTTTAAAATATATACCTGTATTCCTATACTGTGTGAGTATCTTCTAGAAACTAAAACTCCTTCTTGCCAAATCTAATACTACACAGGAAATGAGGAATAAAAAAATGTGAAAAGATGTGCATGTATTTAGGAACAGATGACATTTAGTTGTAAAGATACTCTGCCCTGGTTGGTGTGTTTCCTTCTGTTTTAGTGTAGGATGGTAGTCCCCACTCAGCACAGCAGCCTGGCCTTGGAAAGTACCTGATGGCGGGAATCAGAGAATCCCCTTCCCCTTCTCTCCTTCCCATGAGCTCTGATATCTCATCTGAAGTTTCCTTTCTACCCATGTGACAGGTCTCCTTCCCTTCTTTCACAGAGCCTGGCAAGCTGTGAATGAGTCTACCAGGGTACAAAGCTATGAAACTTTTGAAGCTTTTGAGGCACCAACTCATTTTGCAAAGAGAAGACAATCATGATAGTTTACATTTGTATCATTTTTTCAAAATGCTTTTACATGCTAGTCTCAGTGGATCTGGAACTCCTGAAGTAGTCAAGATAAGTACAAATGATACAAATGATAGCTTAGGTTTGTTGAATGTCTATATGTGCCAGGCTCTTTGCTAAATGGGGGACATTTTTTTATGCTCACCACAACCCTCTGAGGCAGGTATTATCTTCATCTCAGTTTTGCATACAAAGGAAAACAATAGTTTGTAAATAACTTGCTAGGTCAACTTCTGACTCTAACCAAATTCCCTTTTCTGACCCCCAGCAACTAATGTTGACTAGAGTGTTTAATAAACTGCTGTTTATATTACATTACCATTCAGCTGTTAGGGATTGGAGACAGAATCTGAACTCAGGGAGTCAGGCTCTAGAATTAACATTTTTGAGAGAAAATGATAGAGACAGCTAGGAAATGAGGAGTCAATGAACTGGGGAGGAGAAAATGCCACAGGATAAAGGAATTTTAAGAATAGAAAAAAAATTAAGAATTTGAAAACTTGTAGTAAGCCCAAAAGAGCAAAGTTGCAACCAGGATGACTACAATCAGGACGTTTCTCTTTTTTGATCCTGTTCACATTTTCAGCCTGATTTGCTGCTTTGGGTCCTTTCTTGAAAACTCCACCTGCTTAGTTCTGTGCATGCCCAGTGTGGTTAGGTTTACAGAGAAGTTAGAGGATATAGGAAAAGAAAGTGGGTGATTTTTACCTTTGAGATGGACTGTCTTGCTACTGCCTTTCCCTCCCAATCTGGAAAATCCAACTGCTTTTTAAGAGCCTGGCGCCTGACTTCTACTTTGGAAGATCAAGCTTGCCTGCTTGGGAAAAATTGGGATTTGGTGTCAGCAAGGCCCAAGCTCAAATCCTGATGCTGACACTTTTTAGGTATGTGATGTTGGGCACGTGGGGATGTGGCTTATACTCTGAAATGAACTTCTGCCCACCTATATGAGCAGGGCTGTTGCCTAGCTGAGGGGGTTTGTGAGATTTAGAGACCAAGAATGTACATCACCCGGTGCATAATAGATGCTAAGGACCCACAGCAACAACTGAGATATGGGAGAAGAGTTTGCTGGGTTGTTCAGTACCTCTTCCCCTGGGACTCTTCCCGTGTGTGTGTGTATGTGTGTGTGTGTGTGTGTGTGTGTGAGAGAGAGAGAGAGAGAGAGAGAAAGAAAGAGAGACAGGGCAGGGGGTGGACGTTTGAGGTCTGCGCAGGATGCTGTGGGGCTGGCTGGCAGACCCCTGGAGAGAGTGTGAATGAGCTCAAGATGGCCAGAACTTGTTGAACCTGGCAGATATCAAGGCTTGATATTCACACAGGGATGAAATAGAAGAGAAGATAAAAGAGTACCCAAGCAGCAAAGTCAGCGCTGACGTTGGTAAAGGTGAGTTTTGTCACCCCAAATGTGGTTTGTCCACAATAAGGGCATTCGTGGAAGGGGAGCTGAGTGATCACCTTTCTCCCCATTTCCCCTCCTCAAGGGTGTCAGATTCTGCAATCTTCAAAGCTACCCCACAGCAATTTCTGACTGTAACCAAATTCCCTTTTCTGACCCCCAGCAAACCTGGTCTCCCTGCTCCCAAATGCTCTACCTCTATACAGGTGATATTGACTAGAGTGTTGAATAAACTGCTATTTATATCAAATTACATTCAGCCAAATAAGGAGCCTACATGTTCTTTATTTTACTGTGTCAGAGTGACTGCACCAGTTATATTTTAATTATTGCTCACATAGCCTGGCCCCCAGCTCAAATTATTTGCAAACTTGTGAATACCAATTATCTTTTATTTAAAGAATAGCCAAGCTGAGAGGCAGGAGCACTGCTCAGGGACAGAATCTCAACTCTGACCCCCTTAGAAAAAACGAATGACCACAGACAAGTCCCTTAAATTTCCAAGCCTCAGATTTGTTGTACAGGAAGTGAGCACAGCTAATCTTCTCCCAGGTATCACATTTAGTATATAAAAGAATATATTTGAAGATGCTGTTGAACCTAAGATTTTATTTAGACCAATATCAGTGTTTTCCTCTCTCTTCTCATCGGTATGTGTGTTATGGAACAAAATAAGCCAGTGTTGACAATGGCAACCTATTCATTGTGAAAATCTTATCTGTGGCTGCTTCTACTATAAAACTGTGGTTGGTGAGATCTCCAAGGTCTATTTCAGGTCAGTTCTGGAAGAAAAGAAACAAACAAACAAAAAACAAAAAACACACAAAGGGGTGGTCACAGAGAAAGAACAAGAACCAAAAATTAGATTAAGAAAGCCGTGTTAGGCTTGAGATGCTGGTCACCGGCCCTTCCATTCTAATTGGCCTGATTTCTGGGACTCTACAGCTTATGGAGACAGCAGCTTTTTTTCCCAAAACCACTCAAGGTTTATTTTTAAAATGATATATTTTTTTCATTTACAGCTGAGTGGGGAAGTCATCTATCTTCCTAAAAACACCACTTTCACCGTATTACTGTTCTTCAGAAAAGACTTCAGTGATGATCCATGGACAAGAAATTGACACTGGATTGTGATTTAGACTTCACCCCATCGCCCCACCTCCCACTCACTGCCACCAGCCCCGCCTTATTTATCTTCTCTGTTTTCCATAAAGCTGGAGACACAGCTAGATTGGTTTCCCCCAGGTTACCCAAGTAACTGCCCCTTCCTGATAAGGCTCTTTGCCCCCTCCTTTCTTGCTTACTGAAACAATGAGTTTCTCTGCCTTCTTCCTACTTCTCATGCGTGATCTTAGTTCTACCTGCTTCTTGGAGCCTAGGTTAAATCATTTCCTTTCATGAAGTCTTCCTGCCCACAGCTCTCGCCTGCACTGCCGCAGAGTCTCTATCCAGCACATCTGCCATGGGGCATCTGCATCACAGCCCAGTCCTGGAGATAGGTTGTCAGTGCCTGTGAGTGCCTGTCCTGAGCAGCATGCTGCTGTCTGTCTATGGATGTGAGAAACCCAGATGCAGGTGCCTATCAGAAGTTTAAGAGGACAGTCTTACAAGGGCTGTGACCAGTAGGTCAGGCAGGACCCAAGAATCATGTGCTCTAGCGTTCAAGACAGGCCCACCTAGCTGCTCCGTAAGATAATAACTACATTTGTTTTGTTTGTGGGAGTACCTTGGTCAAAATGAAGGTGGCTCCATTTGAAAACTCTGTTGGAGAAAACCCCAACTCCAACCTCTTTCTCCTTGGCCCTCGTAATAAGGGGAAAAAAGGGAAGAGACTCACATACTGACACTAATGTGGCAGTGTATGTGCAAGGCTTCATGCCAAGGACAGTGGATTATCTCATTGCATTCTTGCAAGGACCTGATGAGGCTAGCACTATCATCATCTCCATTCATGGCTGAGAAACTAGCTCAGAGAGAGTAAATAACTTGTCCAAAATTCAAGTAAATATTAAAGTTTAATTTGAACCCAGCTGTATTTGAATCTAAAGCCTGTGTGTGTGTTTGTGTGTGTGTGTGTGTGTGTGTGTGTTTTAAATTGAGTCTACACCAGTGGTTCTCAGAGTATGGTCCTCAGAGCAGTAGCATCAGCATCTCCTGGAAATTACTTAGAAATTTATATCAATTGCTGTGTGCAGTGGCTCACGCCTATAACCCCAGCACTTTGGGAGGCTGAGGCTGGAGGATTTCTTGAGGTTAGGAGTTCAAGACCAGCCTGGGCAACACAGCAAGACTTCATCTCTACTAAAAATTTAAAAAGTTAGTCAGGCATGGTGGTGCATGCCTGTACTCTCAGCTACTTGGGAGGCTGAGATGGGAGGATCACTTGAACCCAGGAGGTCAAGGTTGCAGTGAGCCATGATTGCGCCACTGCACTCTAGCCTGGGCAACAGAGCAAGACTGTATCTCAAAAAAAAAGAAAAAAAGAAAGAAAGAAAGAAAAAAAGAAGGCCAGGTGCAGTGGCTCAGGCCGGGCGCAGTTGGTCACACCTGTAATCCCAGCACTTTGGGAGGCTGAGGCGGGTGGATCATTTCAGGTCAGGAGTTTGAACCTAGCCTGGCCAACACGGTGAAACCCTGCATCTACTAAAAATACAAAAATTAGCCAGGTGTGATGGTAGGCGCCTGTGATCCCAGCTACTTGGGAGGCTGAGGCAGGAGAATCCCATGAACCCGAGAGGTGGAGGTGGCAGTGAGCTGAGATCGTGCCATTGCACTCCAGCCTGGGCGACAGAGCGAGACTCTATCTCAAAAAAAAAAAAAAAAAAAAAAAAAGAAAAGAAAAGAAATAAAAAATGCGTGTCTCTGGGCCTCACCCAAGTCCTACGGAACTAGAAACTCCTAGCATAGGGCTCAGTGATCTGGGCTGTCACAAGTCCTCTGGTGATGCATACTCAAGTTTGAGTACTACTGCTCCACACTAAACCTCCCACTAGAGAACCCCTTCATAACTTGACCTAGAAACCAAACTAACATAGGAATGTTCCAAGGTGCTGGTTATGTCTGGACCCCTGACTGTGCCAAAGTCCCACCTGACATTTTGGTGCTACCTAATCCCTTATCAAGGCACACCTGGAGCTTTAAGTATGCCTGTAGGTTTGGAGGGTAGGGAGAGGACATTTTTTAAAAGGAAAAATTTCCTCTTAATTTCTTCAAGTCTTTCTTGATCCAGTTTGTCACATCTGACTGTTTTATTTGCTCTACGCTTATGCTGACTGCCTGTACTGCTGAATTTCCACTGGTTAATATATTCTTAGTCATTCATTCCATCATTTATTCAACAAGCATTTGTTGGGTGCCAAGTAGGTGACAGGCACAGTACTGGGCACTGGTATTTGAGCAATGACTTTGAGAAGGCCGACTGTGTTTTTCTCTGAGCCCACAGTGAGCAGACCATCAACAAGAAGCATGAAAAGTGCTGCCTAGGGGTAGGATGGCGCACTTAGGAAAAAAATAGGGAGGCCCCTCTCCCAGACTTGCAGACAGGAGGACTGCTGGAGAAGGTAGGTAGGGTTCCAGACACAGAACCCTGTCTATGGGGTAGACAGAAGTAGAAACCCTGTTCAGCTGAGGTCCCAAGGCACAAATCATAATTAGCCCAGGGAAGAGAGTGGAGCAGTGGCAGGTGATGTGGAAGAGTGCTCCAGGCTGAAAGAGCTGCACCTGGAGAAGAGAATGGTCTTAGCATGGGAAGGACTGAAGAAAGCTCAGAATGGCTGACCCCTTGAGTGGGAAATGGGACGTGAAGGGACACGCGGCAGACGAGAAGGGCAGTAGGCTGACCTAACGGGTTTCGTAGGCCTGGTTAGGGAGCTTGAACTTTATCCTTAGGAAACGGGAAACCATTTTAAGAAGAGATGTGATGTGAGGAAAAAAATATATTAGCAGTGTCACTTCAGTACAAATGTGGCTTTATTTTGATACAATCCTTATATTGTTGTTGGATATGTCATCACTGTTAATGCACTGTAAATTCCTGGGAGTTTTCCTCACTCCTTTCTTCCTATGTCCCTCTGAGGCTGCTGAGTGCGTTCTCACCCCACCCCACCCATAGCCTGCCCAGGTGAGTAAGAACCCAGACTCTGTCTGTGAGCTCCTAGCCAGGGTCAGGCAGGACGGCAGGCAATATCTTTTGCCCATTTGCATTGCTTTTCTTACCCATGAGCAGATGTAGGTCACCTTCAGCATTTTCTCTTGCTCTTGGCTTTAGGGTGCCTGTCCTTGCTTGTGACGGTCCAGCACACAGAACGCTATGTCACCCTGTTTGCCTCTATCATCCTCAAATGTGACTACACCACCTCTGCCCAACTCCAGGACGTGGTGGTGACATGGCGCTTCAAGTCCTTCTGCAAGGACCCTATCTTTGACTACTACTCAGCGTGTAAGTATCCTTACCCCCTTGGCCCTCTGTGGGTCCCAGACACCTCTGTGACATACTGCGGTTAGGGTTGAGGGATTATTTAGGATTACAAATCTTGGTAGTGAGGAGAAGACACAAAGATCACCTAATGCAGTTCCTCTGTTTTATAGATAAACAAACGGAGCCCAGGTAGATGAAATAATGTATTCAAGGTCACATACTAGTTTATTTTAAAATTTTTTCCTGCTTTGTTCTCAAAAAAATTTAAAGAAACTTAAACATTAGGGAAAAGTCCTGCCTCCCTGTCCATTCCTGGTTCCATGCCAATGTGCTGAGCTGATGATGCAGGCCCGCCTCCCCTCACCCCCACCACCTTAGAATGCAGGCAAGAAGACTCTACACTCAGCACAAATGATGAGTGGTCATTTGTGAAGTCTCTTGCTCCTTGCTATATTCCCTTCTTCAGTCTGCCTTGGGGAAGATGGTCATTCCTCTGCTGACTAAGCCCTCCAGTGCCCCCCCAAGCAGCCCTTTAACTGTGGGAAGTCTCTTAGTGCTACACAACTCCGCCTTAGAGTTGGCCAGTCCTGCCTTTCAGTAACAACTGCCCCAGGCATATGGGTTGTGCTGTCTGGATCAGAGCCCTTTCCTAGTTGCCCATTTCTGCCTTCTCTCAAAGAACAAAGGAACCTAGAACCACCCCACTATTAGCACCAAGACAATTAATTTTTTGGAGATTTTGAGAATAGAAGTAGACACCCTGTTCATAGGAAAAAGTGAGCCTCCTGAGAAGAAGCAAAGGGAGAGGGAGGCATTAGTCTTTACCTTTTTGAGCCCTTGAGCTAATGTCTCACAATATGATTTGAGTAGAATCTCAAGAGCTGTCTGAGCCACCCACTGAGTCTGCCATTGTCCCCAAAAGACTCCTCTCTAAATTGAGGCATTGTTTCCTGGGGGTTACTCTTAAAATGCCTGGGTTAGGTGGCCAGGGAGGAGAGGCTAGGGTAGCAGGCATTTGCCAGGGGCAGATTTAACAGCTCTCAGACCCTATATTTTCTGTTTTGGGTTTTTTTTTTTTGGTTTGTTTTTGTTTTGAGATGGAGTTTCGCTCTTGTTGCCCAGGCTGGAGTGCAATGGCGTGATCTCAACTCATCGCAACCTCTGCCTCCTGGGTTCAAGTGACTCTCCTGCCTTAGCCTCCCGAGTAGCTGGGACTACAGGCATGTGACCTTATGTTTTAAGGGCAGGTGGATGAATTCCATGGGAGCAGAGAGAGGCTGGGGTGACTCTGAAAATGAGACAAAGGAAGTTGGAATAGGAGATGGGGAGTAGAGCCGGCATGAAAATGATGGTCAGGAGTCTGGCTGCTCAAAATGTGGTGTCTGGTATCACACAGATTCTCATTAGAAATGAGAATCTCAGACCCCACTCTAGACCTGCAGAATCAGGATCTTCATGATTAACAAGAGTCCCAAGGGATGAATAGTCTTGGGAAAGATTGAGACACTTCACTGTGTCTCACACCCGGAGCAGGAAGGGAACCTTTTTTTGTGGGAACCCCCTATTGCTGTGTGACTCTAGTGTGCCCTCTCTCCTCAGCATACCAGGCAGCTTTATCCCTGGGCCAGGACCCATCCAATGACTGCAACGACAACCAGCGGGAAGTTCGCATCGTGGCCCAGCGGCGGGGGCAGAATGAGCCCGTGCTGGGGGTAGATTACCGGCAGCGCAAGATCACCATCCAGAACCGTGAGTGCGGGGGAGGTGTCAGGGGAACTGGGGGTGGGGGGAGGTGCAGACACCAGGCCTGGCAGGCTGAGTCAGCATGGGATTTCCCATTTCTTTCTGCTGCCTGTTGGTCTACTTGGTCACTGTCATTGTTTGAGGAAAGTGCCAGCTTCATAGAATGTGCTGCACCAGCTGAAGTGACTTCCCTGGAAGTTGGTCTCTGGACCAGAGGTTGTTCTGTTGCTATCTATAGCTTTGGCTAAAGGTCTAGGGGTGAATGGTTCCCTTTGCTTTCCTGAGATTCAGGGCTAAGGTGTGGATCAGGTTTCTTTGATTCCTTCCACAAATTGCTCTCAGGGCCTACTGAAACCCCAGGTCCCTGAGTTTCCCTCCGGCTATTCCTGTTGTTCATATGGAAGGAAATAGGGTCCTCTGAGCAGATGACCACCTTGAGACCACTGTCCTCCACTGATAGAAGAAAGAACACTGGGCTTGGACTAAAAAGCCCCAAGTGAGAGTCCTAGTGCTTCCTCTCACTAGCTCAGTGACCAGTGATCAGTTATTTTCTTTGGCTTCTGTTTCTTCATCTGAACGACAGGCATCATGGTATCTTCCTCCCTACTCCGAAGTGAATATCTAGCGCGCTATGTGAGAGCTGTGTCTAAAGCCTATCTATTCTCTGTGCCCAGTGCAGGGAGTAGTGGTGAGAGCCCTGACTCTGGAGTCAGGTGCGGGTGTGCATCCCAATTCTGCATTTACAGGGTATATGAACCTGGGCAAGCCTCTCCAATTTTTTCAGCGTCAATTTCTATAAAATGGGACTTGCCATAGTACCTAGCTCATGGAGATTTGGGGGGACTAAGGTAATATGTATAAAGCATTTAGCAAACAGGAAGTGGGCAGTAAGCATTAGTTATCACTCTGTGTACTTTTGGATAAATGGCTTAGCTTAGCTCCTCATATTTCTATTGTGTAATCCACAGTTGCTGCCATAGATTAGCACAGAATTCAGAGCCTATTTCAATGGGCTTTATGTGCTGTGTTAAATAAATATTTGTTAGTTAAAAGGGGAAAAAGGGAAGAATACACCCAGTGGGCCACTCATGGTGGCCATCGCTACAATATCAAGGAATCAGTGAATATTCTGACTGTTTAAAGGTAGGTCACTTAACGGGAACCAGTTTAATAATTGCTTTCAGTTTTGTCTATAACACTTAAGTCTGATTTTTTTTTTTTTTTTTTACATTCGGCATCTGATTTTCCCCAAGCCAGCCCTCAGTTTTAGGGTACATCTGTCCTTCTTTTCTAGTCTTCAGGGGCATCTTCAAAGATCCAAGGTGGTTCTGCCTTTTCCAAAGCCAGCAGAATTTGTTCTTATCTGACCTCAAAGTTTCAAGCCTCTTTAATTAGCAAATTACCTGAACAGTTTCTGAAGGATGGAAATCCCCATAGTAGCTAGTCCCTGCTCTTATTATTTTTTTTTTTTTCTAAAAAAGTGAAGGTGAATACCTTCCACTACTCCCACTCCCAGCCACCTTTGGCTCAAACCCTGCTTCATTCTTACTACCACAGGAATGCATTAGTATTCTCCTCTGTTTTTATTTCTGTCTCCAGGCTTGTTGGGACTTCCTGAAGCCCTTGTTTTCTGACACTTTTTTGCCTATGCCTGCATCATTTGAGATGACCCTGTCAAATCAGTCCTTAGATCCTTTAAAATATTAACATATCTGAAAACTCTTCTTACTCTGACATCCCTAAAATACTCTTTATGTCACCAATAAAAATTAGAGAAGATTTACAATACACATCATGCCCTGAGGGGGAGTTTTTTAAAAGCACTTTCATCATTTTTCCAAGTCTGGGGTAAGCTTATTTCTGGGAAAGGTAGTGGGTTTGGAAAATAGCGGGTAGGAAAAAATTGTAGATATTGACGTAGAAAGAGAAGGAAACAGAAGTCAAAGTTAGGTCCACTGGTGCGTGACCTTGCATTTTTGTTTCATTTCCTCAATAAACATTTCTTGACAAACAGATAATAAAGAATTGCAGATATTACCACCAACCTAGCAGGAGCAAGTCTGTAATGCTAAGGTTCCGTGGCACTTACTGTGGGTGGGGAAGCTGGAACTGCTGCTGCCCTTCACATGGAGGCTGCCCTGATGCCTTTGACTGGATTTTAAACCCTTTCAGGACAGAAGAGGGTCTTGTTTCTCTTTACATCTCCTTGGTGCCTGACATAATGCTGGACCCACAAAAGGGCTTTAGTGAATATTTACTGACTTTGCTAAACTTGAACATAAATATTAACCATTCATTTTAAATTCCTTGTAGATGCTGGATATTAGACATTTGTCAGATGGATAGATTGCAAAAGTTTTCTCGCATTCTGTAGGTTGTCTGTCCACCCTGATGATCTTATAAGTGGAAGCTGGATGACGAGAATGCATGGACACTTGGGGGGAACAATACACACCGCGGCCTGTTGGAGGGTGTGGGGATGTAGCAGGGAGAGCGTCAGGAAGAACAGCTAATGGATGCTGGGCTTTATACCTAGGTGATGGGATGATCTGTGCAGCAAACCACCATGGCACACGTTTACCTGTGTAACAAACCTGCACATATACCCCTGACCTTAAAATTAAAAAAAAAATGAATGTACAGCAAATATATATATAAACCATTCATCTATCCTAATGGAGGTACACAAAAAACCTGAGTGCCCACTAGAACTGAAACTCTTCTTGAGTTACATTTACTTTTAAAATACTGGCATTTTATCTTTATTCAAGTTCATCTCATACCTGTCCTTCAGGATCCAGAGATAACTGCTCATTTTAGGCTGATAAGGGACCCAGAATGTGGAGTTTTTCCACCCAATTTAGAGAAGACAGGAAAGCTTGGTGGTTAAGAGTACCAGCTTTGAGGCAGAGAGATGTGGGTTTGAACCTACCTCTGATGAGCATTGTCTCCATGTTATTAGGCCAGTTCCTTTGAGTCTTGATTTTCTTCCTCTGAAATGCAGCTAAATTATCATTTCCAGTGTACCAGTTAGGATTAGGTTTGATTGTGAGTAAGTAAAAGCCCCATATACTGGCAACTTAAACAGTATTTTATTTTTAACTTTTTTTTGAGATAGGGTCTCACTGTGTTGCCCAGGCTGGAGTGCATTAGCACACTCATAGCTCACTGCAGCTTCAACTTCCTGGGCTCAAGCGATCCTCCCACCTTGGTCTCCAGAGAAGCTGGGACTATAGGCGCATGCCACCATGCCTGGATAATTTTTTTTTTATTATTTTTTGTAAATACAAGGTCTTGCCATGCTGCCCAGGTCTTGAGGGTGTCATGGGTTAGAAACCAGTGCTCTCTCCTCTGACACTGGCACTTTCTCCCTCCTTACTGTGTAGGAGCAGATCTCGTGATTAATGAAGTGATGTGGTGGGACCATGGAGTGTATTACTGCACCATTGAGGCTCCAGGGGACACATCAGGAGACCCCGATAAGGAAGTAAAGCTCATCGTCCTACGTAAGTGCTACTGGAGCTTTCTATTCAGTCACCCTCACTGCCGTAACACTTTTACTCACAGGAAAAAACAAAAACAGAAATAAGCAAGCCTAAGTTCTTGTCATTGGATTATCAACCTCTAAAGTTCCCTTATCAAAGCTAAACTTTTACCTTTTTGCCAGTATATTGCTCAACTTTAACCTGTAGGTCAAGAGCTGTGTTTATGAGACCTCTAGGATATCAGAACTGGAAGTATTCCCTCCCCCTGAATATTTAGTTCAACCCCTGCTTGGCTTCTCCCCTGCAGACTGGCTGACAGTGATCTTCATCATCCTGGGAGCCCTCCTCCTCCTGCTGCTGATTGGAGTGTGCTGGTGCCAGTGCTGTCCTCAGTATTGCTGCTGCTATATCCGCTGTCCCTGCTGTCCCGCCCACTGCTGCTGTCCTGAGGAAGGTGAGAGGGGACAGACAAGCAGTGGAATGGAGTGGATTAGGGACCAGGACCTCAAGCAGATCAGCTTCAAGTGCCAGGTCAAAGATTCTTCCAGGTTCTCCTCCATGCCCTTCTCCCATCATAGGGACAGAGGACATTAGCCTCAGCCCTGAAAATGATGCCTGGGGAGGCTAGGTAGCCACATGGAAGGACATTTGCCTGTCCACTCCTCAGGCTGCCTAAAGCATCTCTCAGATAGCTCTGCCTACTGATGGCATTTCCTCTGCAGCCCTGATGTGCCTGTGCTTCGATCTTCATTCCTAGCACTGACCTCATTTGGACATAAGGTGGGCTGGAGCGAGTGGTTTAAATAAGCCAGTAAGAGAGAAGGCCACTTGTAAAGGAAAACAAAACTGTTTTTTCCTATTCTCACATGCCACTCAATACTTCTGACACCAAGTGTGTGTGTGTTTTCCCCACACAAAAAGGAATTACTCAGCGCACACCAACTGAATGTCCTATAATTTAACTCAATTCTGATGCTATTTACCTGGAAATAGCACCAGACCCCACAGGTGGAAGGCTTAGTCCCACAAAACTGCCCCCTACTTCAGATGCTAATTGCAGTTGCAACTAGTAGGTTGTCACCTGTGCTTCTGAGCAAATGGCTATAAACTGGGAGTTACAATGACCCTTTCCTCCAGTTCAATTAATTTGCTAGAGCAGTTCACAGAATTTAAGGAAACAGTTTACTTATGTTTACCCACTTATTACAAAGAATATTTAAAATAATACAAGTGAACAGCCAAATGAAGAGATGTATAGAGCAAGGTATGTGGGAGCGGGGAGGGGCTTCCATGTCCTCTCCAGGTGTGCCACCCTCCCAGGACCTCCGTCTTCAGCAGCCAGGAAGCTCCTTGAACCTAGTCCTTTTGGGTTTTTATGGAGACTTCATTACATAGGCATGATTGATTAAGTCATTGGCTATCAGTGATCAAGTCAACCTTCAGCCACTCTCCCCTCTCCAGAGGTCAGGAGGTAGGGATGATTTCTGTTTTTTCCTTTTTTTTTTTTTCCTCCTTAACTTAATTTTTGGCTGCCACCTCTGTTTTCTGACTCAACCTGTCCGGGGCAGGACCTGAGAATTTTTATTTCTCTGGCAATCAAAATGAGTGACTGAGGCATAAGTCTCAGATCATTGAGGTTTATTGAGCTAACTTGAGGGCATACCCAGGGAAAAAACATAAGTCACAGATGCATCTGTGGCTGTTTTTTTTTTCAAAGAGGTTCCCAGGAGGTTTATTATTTATACATTTTCCTTGAGAAGTGGGAGGCAGCAATGAAACAAATGACTATATACTTGTGAAAGTTTAGTTAGTGCCCAGCAAATCTATATTTTACATAAGATAAGGTGAATATTAGAAAAGGGGAAAAGAAGAATTAGACCTTATCTTGCCTTTGTTCTGTACCTGGGAAGATAAACTAGTAACTGACATTATCCACGTGGAGTCTTTTGAAAGGGCTGGTCACTGTGAGAGGGGATATAATGAGGTGAGTCTGACCTCCCATCCCGTCATGGCCATGAACTTAGCTTCCAAGGTTTCTCTGGGGTCCCCTTGGCCAAGAGGGGGTCTGTTAGTCATTTGGGGGCTTAGAACTTTATTTGTATTTCTTATCTCAAAAGTTTCCAGGTGATGTGCTGCTGCTGGTAGAGGAGCCACACTTTGAGAATCCTTGAGTTAGGGCAAGGGAAGAGGGAGTAGATGATCTTGCTTTCAATGTGATCTTCCTTTGGACTAACAGCTGATCCTTTAAAACAGAGCTGTAACAGAATTATGCCCTAAAAAATGTTGGCTACAGAATACATGGTAAAGGCAAAATAATATAAAATTATTCTATAAAGTTATTTTCTTGGTCAAATAGATGGAATAGCACCAACTGCTTTAAATAGAAGGTTTTTAATTTTTTTTTGGCTTCTATTTTCAATAACATTTCCTCTTCCAGATGATCTAAATAAAGCACTATATTGTAGGAAATTTGAGAAATTCAGGAAAATGTAATGACTCATCTGAATACCCAGAGATAACCACCTTTATCAGTTTGATCCATTTGAAAGGAAATTTTTTAAGGGAAAAATAATGAATGACCTATTAAGATAGAAACAAAACCTGATCTACAATGTGAAGAAAGTTGGTGGCCTGAGTCTGGTTTCAGGCCTGTGCTCTAAGGTTGCTGTCTTACAGGAAAAGAGAACTAACTTTTATTGGATGTCTGATGTGTAGTCCCCTTGCATACATTTCCTCACTGAATCCTCACAACCACCCTAGAAGTCAGAAGTCATCCCTGTTTGAAAGATGGGAGACCAAAGGTCAGAAAAGCCCCACAGCTAGGAAGTAGCAGTGGCTTTGCAGAGTTGAATCCATGTTCATCTGACTTGTGGGAGTCTGCATTCCTACAGCAGAGACTGCCACAGCCTCTGTAGGTGGATCACTGTGGGATTGGCTAAGACACCATAGGAGGGGAGAAGTCATGGAGGATGCAGCATTGGACTGTGGGGCCCCCTACCTTTCAGGGACCTTAGGGAGGAGGCCATGGAGAAGTCATAATGGAAGTAATAATATTACTCCATATTATTACTGGAGTAATAATATGCAGGATGAGATAAGAAAAACCCGCCCAAGATGCCTGCTTAGACTCCCTAGGTTCGTGGGGCACTAAAAGCAGGCAAGACTGGGGACAAAGCTAACACAAATGATAAGTGCACCACTTATTAGTAAACTAATAAATGGAGGTTCTGGGGGAGAGTTGTTTCTCCTGAGGGATTAGGTTCATTTTAAAAAACTAGTAAAATCAAGAAATGTAGATTACAAAGATCCCTGAACTTGATGAGGTCACTTTCAAAGTGAGTCACTGGGGTAGACTGTCCTGAGAAGTTTGTTGACAAGAAGAATTGCATGGAAGGGCATGAGTTATTAAAGAAAGCTCTTTGGTTAGAGGAGTAAGGAGTTATTGTTGGTGTTTGTAGAATAAGGTAATCCTAAACATGTTTATAAGCAAAGAACCAAGGTTAATATCAAATGAGTAAAGTGAAGCATTAAGAAGTGAGGTCACTGATGAGTGATGAAGCTGGTAGGAGTGGCCTCAGCCCTACTAGGAAAGAACTGGCCTTAGAAAGGGAGTGGAAGGGAAAGGGAAGCAGCCTGCCTCTGAAGACAGAAAGGAAATCATTAAAATGTAGAGGATGATTAAGATGTAAGGGAGGAAGCTGAGTGAGCTCACATCTGCCTGACTCGATTTCAGCAAATCAAAATTCTAGATGCAGAAGGAAGCTTCAAGAAATATGTCAGTGATTCTTGAACTTCTTTGATCACATCCCACCTCCCCAACCTGCTCCCACTTTCTAGTGAGAGTTAAAAAAGGATTAGAGAGGAGAAAAATGAAAATAAGACCAAATTTTAGTAACCCTTGATAGTTCACCTAATAGTGGTAAAGAGCCCTCGGTAGGACTTAAAGATAGACATTTTTGAAATGGAAACGTATTTTTTCCCTAAGAACTGGAGAAACGGCTTTCATCCCTAGAGCAGTTACTGGCCCTCCTTACTGGAGAACCTCCAGGCATGGCCAGCAGTAGGCCACAGCCACAATGAGACTCTCTGATCTCTCCTGCCCCATCTCCTTCCGACTCACAGCTGAGGGAAGTGAAGTCGAGGGAGATTTTTCCACAATTACTTGTTACAGCCTGTTAGCAGTGGGCCCTGGACTAAACCTAGGTTTCTTGGCTCCATGTTCAGGGCTGGTTCCTCTTCATCAATAGAGATGAAGTCATCAGCAGAAAGTTCACAGGCAGGGGAAGACCTAAGAGGTGGGGAATGTTTAACCTGCTGCTGTAGAGGAGGGAATGCATGTTTGAGAGGTCAAGAATGAAAGCCCTATTGGGAGGAGGGCTATTTGAGGTCAATTGCCTGGTTGGGACCCAGAAGCATCTGCTGGTAGTTCCTAAAGCTAAAATGACAAGAGTTCAAAGGGGCATCAGATTCTAGGAAACACCTGAGGATGTCCCAGAAATGACTGGTTAGTCAAATCAGGGAGGACTGGTAGTTTTGGAGAAAGCAAATAGACTAAGTGACCATAGGTTAAAAGAAGGGCAAGGGCTGGGCATGGTGGCTCATGCCTGTAATCCCAGTACTTTGGGAGGCCGAGGCAGGTGGATCGCCTGAGGTCAGGAGTTCAAGACCAGCCTGGCCAACATGGTGAAACCCTATCTCTACTAAAAATATAAAAATTAACTGAGCATGGTGGTGGGCGCCTGTAATCCCAGCTACTCGGGAGGCTGAGACAGAAGAATCGCTTGAACCCCAGAGGCAAAGTTTGCAGTGAGCCTAGATCGTGCCATTGCACTCCAGCCTGGGTGACATAGCGAGACTCCATCTCAAACAAAACAAAACAACAACAAAAAAAACAAAACAAGGGCAAGAATGGGTTCTGTAAGAGTGGAGAGGGGATGGTAAGGAATGGTGACCAAAGGGTTGTTGAGAATCCTCAGCAGTCAATTCCAAGTTGACTCCTACATTATCGGAACAGGGAGCTTGTTGAAAATACAAATTTTCTTGCCTTGCATTAGACCAGCTGAAGGAGAGTCCCTGGGAGTGAGACTCAGAAAACTGTATTTTTAACAAGCTCATTAAGGGTGACTAAGGCAGATTTTACTCCACTGAGGTTAAGAGATAACTTATTGGGAGTCTTTTGCAGCTTTGTTGCCTTGTCCAGTTTTTCCTACTTTTATTGCCTATCTGATTCCCCGTTAGGCGAGCAACAGATACCCCTGATAGCCTAGACATCCTGTGAGGCTGTTTTCAGGGATGCGGGGGAAGGCACTCAAGAGAAAAGCTCAAAGGCTGTGTCTTCCATCCTGTTTCATTAGTTTTAGTGCAAGAAGGAAGGGTGAGACCCTGGAAAAACGGTGTGGCAGCTAAGGGAGCAGGTGAATTAATCTCTGGACTGTGTGAAAAAACTCAGGGAAATGTCAGAAACACTCATGGAGGATCTGGAAGGGTTGTTAGAGAGTTATTTGTGGAAGGAGTCCCATTAGTGAAAAAATCATTTGAGGAGCAAAGAGGAAGCACAACTCTGCCTTTCTCCCTAATTGAAGGAAGCAGGAGGAGTGGCTAAATGGGAATAGGACCATCTGGAAGAAGCGAGGATTCCATTAAAGGGGTACAGTGGGTAGGGTTGTTCTCCTTGGAATCAGATGTCCCCAGGCTATGGAAGGAGAGACTAGTCTGGAGTGGACTTTGAAAGGTCTGGAGCTGAGTTAGAGAGAGGTAAATTGAGGAGGTGCCTGCAGGGAAGGGTTTTTGCTTCATCACAGAAAATAAAGGAGTCTGGGGACTTGGCGGTGTGGCACACAAAGAGCGTAGGCTTGAGCGTCACACAGGTTCACACCCTGGCTCTGCCAGTCGCTAGCTGTAGGACCTTAGGCTGGGAAGGTAATCTCTCTGAGCCCAGCTTCCTCATTGGATTCCCACGTGAAGAGATTTTTCAGAGAACTAGTTAGCTTATGTAAAGTAAATTACATGTATAAGGCTGGGCATTCCAGTATGTGTGTTGGTGGTGGCCAGAAGAGGGAGCTAGGGAGAGGCATCTCTGCAGAGGGAGAGGGCAGTGCTGAGCCTGTGGACCTGTCTTCAGGGAGGCTCCAGGCTATCAGTTGGCATGAAGGTGTAGCTGCTGGGGGAGCTGCTGCAAGTTTGCCTCTGATTTCTTCCAGGCTAGGCTGTGACTCACACTGAGGGTTGGAGCTCCGGACACTTCTGGGGACTCTGTTACAACCACTTCCTGTTGTGCTGGAAGTTTCATACTGGAATCACTGGGCAGCCCACTGGATGACCCCTTTGCTGCTGGCCTTGGCAAACCCTACACCCTATGTGGCTGTGTTCAGGATGCCAGCTTTCTGCCCCCTTCTACTGTGCGTGGCCCTGCTGCTTTAGGGGTGGCCACAGGGCCCAGGGAAGCAAGGAGGAACTGAGAATGCCAGGCTGGGGCCTAATCTCGTTCACACTGAGGCTGGCACTTCCTGCACTTAACGTACAGGCACACGTCCAACACGCGTGGATAGGCAGAGCCCTTAGGAAACATGAGGCACTCAGCCACAACTACCCCAAAATAGAAAAGCATGAACAAAAACAACGAAATGCTTTTGTTTTTAATTTGTACTCACTGCGGGTTGTATGCCTCAGACCAGCCCCACCTAAGGGGCTGGAGTGACATTTTTATGGATCCCTTGCACTACTTTTTTTATATGATTTTCTTTGCCATAAAAGGAAATAGTATTTCTCATCTCCCTTCCCTGCTTCCACCCCACCCCTTAGAAATTCCCCTACTTAGGGACAATCTCAATACTTAATAAGGCGGGAAGAGTAGAAAGGACCCACTGGAATCTATTTGAGCTTTTTGCATGCCCTTGCCTTCTTCCCACAAACTTTCTTCCACCCAGGGTTGGCATGCCAGCTAGAAACACTCTTCCATGCAATTGCCAAGTAATTCTGCCCATTATCTTCAGTATCATGCCCTTCCCTTTTTCCTTCACTCTGAGCAGATGCCCCCAGCCCCTGACTCACAGCCTCCTCTAAGTCCTTTGCATCTGGACCTTCTGTTTCTGGCCTTTGGCTTCTAGTTTTATTGGCCTATGGCCCAATTATTCATTGTATGCTAGTATCCATGAATCTACCTATGCATTTTGGGTGACCTTAGGAATGGGCAAGATGATGAAATGATTTTGAGGCTAGGAAGTCAAGTTTTAAGAATATACTTTACTGGGGTACAGAAGTTGCAGTCTTGAAGATAATTTAATTCCAGCTCCTCGCCAGGGGGACATTTAATTTACTACCCCCTTAACCCTTACTCCCATGCAAAATAGGTGAGAATGGACAAGAGAAGCTGGCCTCTTGCAAGGCCCCTAGGTGGAAAGAAGTGAAGTGGGAGGTGTGGGGCTTGCCCTGGCTGAGGGTCTGCATTTCTCCTTCTTCCCCTGCAGCCCTGGCCCGCCACCGCTACATGAAGCAGGCCCAGGCCCTAGGTCCTCAGATGATGGAAAAACCCCTGTACTGGGGGGCGGACAGGAGCTCCCAGGTTTCATCTTATCCAATGTACCCACTGCTGCAGCGAGGTAAACTCTTCCAGAGATTTGGGATAGGGGAGGGCAGAGGGCAAGGGCAGGAACATGGACTACATCAAGACCTCTGTGACCAATGCGGCAGGCATCTTCATGATGGAGATGGGAGGGAGTCATGCTAACCAATGTCACATTTTGATGTCCTGATTCTGAGGTGTATGTTTTGGGCCATTTGTTCTATTGTCCTGTCCTTGTTTCCATTCAGATTTGTCCCTGCGGTCCAGCCTCCCACAGATGCCAATGACCCAGACCACCAATCACCCTCCCATCGCCAATGGTGTCCTGGAGTATTTGGAGAAAGAACTGCGGAACCTCAACCTGGCCCAGCCTCTGCCCTCTGACCTCAAAGGCAGATTTGGCCATCCCTGCAGCATGCTGTCCTCCCTGGGCTCTGAGGTCGTGGAACGCAGAATCATCCACCTGCCCCCACTGATCAGAGACCTGTCATCCTCAAGGAGGACCAGTGACTCCCTGCACCAGCAGTGGCTCACCCCAATTCCCTCCAGGCCTTGGGATCTGAGGGAGGGGAGAAGGCAGCACCATTACCCTGATTTCCACCAGGAGCTCCAGGACCGGGGGCCAAAGTCTTGGGCATTGGAAAGAAGGGAGTTGGACCCATCGTGGAGTGGAAGGCACCGTAGCTCTAGGCTGAATGGGTCACCCATACACTGGTCAGACAGGGACAGCCTAAGCGATGTCCCCTCGTCCAGTGAGGCACGCTGGCGGCCGAGCCACCCTCCTTTCAGGAGCCGCTGTCAGGAGAGGAGCCGCTGTCAGGAGAGGCCCCGCAGGCCCAGCCCCTGGGAGAGCACTCAGAGGCACGGGAGACGACGCAGGCACCGCAGCTACTCTCCTCCCTTGCCTTCCGGCCTCAGTTCCTGGAGCTCTGAAGAGGACAAGGAGAGGCAGCCCCAGAGCTGGCAGGCCCACCCCCGCCGCTCGCACTCCCGACACTGGCCCGAGGAGAAGCCGCCTAGCTACCACTCACTGGATATCACTCCAGGCAAGAATAGCAGGAAAAAAGGGAGTGTGGAGAGGCGCTCGGTGAGCCTGGGGCATCCTGCTGAGGGTTGGGCATGGGCAGAGAGGAGCCTCCAGCCAGGCATGACCACAGCCAACACAGGCTGCCTCTCATTCCGCCACAGAGGGTGCCTCCTCCCTGTTTTGCCCAAATTACACTGTGGGCTAGTTGGACTACCTCTTGTTAGAGCTAAAGAAATCAAGCGAGTGCAGAGGGCAGGGGAGAGTTCGCTGCCTGTGGTGGGCCTTCTCACCGTCGCTTCGGCTGTCATCGCAGTCCTGTGGGGCAGGCCAAGCGAGGTCACAAGAGAAAATGAGGCTCAGCATGATTAAGCACCTTGCAAGCCATGAGCTAGGACTTGAATGCAGGCTGTTGTGGCTAGAGCCTCACCTCCCTTCACAGCTGCTTTGCTTTCTTTACTTAGCAACCCATTTCCATACCCCAAATTAGAACACTGGGTCTGACAGAAGACGCTTGTTAAGTCAGCATTGCAAGGCCCTGGTATATATGAGGTTGGGACCCTCTGAGACATCCCCTGGAAAGGACCATTAAACTGATTTTTAAAACCCTGATATTCCATATATGGGCCAAAACATTAAGATTCTGTGAATAGGCAAGATGCCAATGGGTGCCAGACATAGTTAAAAGGGGAACACAGAAGGAAGTAGGCCTTTAGGGCTCCTAGATACAGATCTTTTGTATTTTTTTAAAGAAGTGACTTTAAAAATTATTTGGGGGTGGGTGTGGTGATTCATGCCTGTAATCCTAGCACTTTGGGAGGCCGAGGCGGGTGGATCACCTGAGGTCAGGAGTTCAAGACCAGCCTGGCCAACATGGTGAAACCGTGTCTCTACTAAAAATACAAAAAATTAGCCGGGTGTGGTGGCGGGTGCCTGTAATCCCAGTTACTCGGGAGGCGGAGGCAAGAGAATCACTTGAATCTGGGAAGAGGAGGTTGCAGTGAGCTGAGATCGTGCCATTGCACTCCAGCCTGGGTGACAAGAGCAAAACTCTGTCTCAAAAAAAAAAATTATAATTAATACATCCAAATGACAGCATTCCTTTAATGTTGCCACTTTGCAAAGATATGTTGCCATTGCTCAAAAACATTAATAAACTGCCTCAGAGCCAACTTACAGGCTACCCATGAAGATCTTTTCTCTATTTGACCAAAATCCTTTTCTCTTTTGCTTCTGTTGAGATAGTCAAAGGTATATGCAGTAACTCTGAAATAAGTTCCCGGAGCAGAGAGATATTATAAAAGAAGAAGTGTAGTCTGTCACAGGCTTTGAAGGATACAACTCTCATTTGGAAGTACATGTTCTGCTGTGAGTTTTTTAAAAACTCAGTCATATACATGGTGTGTGCAAAGGAGCAGGCCTCTTAGGAGAGCCACTGTGCTGCTCTTTCTAGAGCAGAGCCTTGGTGAGAGAGTGATTTGTGAGGAAGGTAGCAAAGACCAGCAGACATTTCTGTAATAATCAATGGCAATTATGTCATCTTCTCACAGATGTCCCTTGAGTGACAAGGATCAATAAAATAGTGAAAATAGCTACCCCTTGCTAAGCGGTACTGAGTTATAGACATCTTATATAACATCTTACTTAATCCTCACAACAACCCTGTGTGTTTTGTACTATTATCCTCATTTACAGATGATACAACTATTTCTTCCGTGTTACCAGTAAGAAAATTACGTCCTGAAAGAAAACACAATCACACTTCCTTTACTCATGCAGTGACTAAACCAGGTTTCTTCATTATAACAACAACAACAAAAAAAGTTAAGATCCAGTTTTGGGCCCCAAATCTACATGCTATCTTCTTCTAAGTTAAATTATTTTCTTTTCTTTATTTTCTGTAAGTTAAATTATGTGACTTCTTGTAAGTGAGAGAAGGGTGAGGAACACCAGTTACATTCCAGAGACTGGATAAGCCCTTTAAGCCCTTTCCAGGCTTTCTTTTTTTTTTCTTTTTGAGACAGAGTCTCGTTCTGTCACCAGGCTGGAGGGCAGTGGTGCAATCTCGGCTCTCTGCAACCTCTGCCTCCCCAGTTCAAGCGATTCTCCAGCCTCAGCCTCGTGATTAGCTGGGACTACAGGCATATGCCAGCACACCCAGCTAACTTTTGTATTTTTAGTACAGATGGGGTTTCACCATGTTGGCCAGGATGGTCTCGATCTCTTGACCTCGTGATCCGCCTGCCTCGGCCTCCCAAAGTGCTGGGATTACAGGCATGAGCCACTGTGCCTGGCCTCCAAGCTTTATTTCATTTAATCCTCACAACTATGGGAGCCTCTGAGAGGTTGAGTAGCATGCTCAAAGCCACACAGCCAATAGGGAGTGAAGCTCAGGTTTGAATTGCGCTTTGATTCTCTAGCCTGTGCCCTTTCAATAATTCATGCTGCCTCCTTAGAGAGAAGTATAGTCAAGTGCAGTGGCATGTACCCATAGTCCCAGCTACTCAGGAGGATAGGAGGATCACTTGAGCCCAGGTTCTAGGCTCAGTGAGCCATGATTGCACTACTGCACTCCAGCCTGAGCAACAGAATGCGACCTTGACTCAGAAAAAAAAGGAAGAGAGAAAGAGATTATCATTTGGAGTCAATGATATCTTCTGGTGACTTTATTTCTTCCTAATTTTCTGAAAATATCACAGCTTCCTTTACCACCTACCACAACCAAACCAAATTTTCAATTGTAAAATTACTCCCAAGAAGCAAAGATTTTGTGCAAGAAATTGTAAAAGCCTCCATTGTTTGGAGTCTCTTTGAGCTTATCTCCCAAGGAGTTATCACTTTACTTATCACATTCAACTTTCCATTCATATTCTGACAGTGAGCAGAGGCCCAGGATCAAAGCTTGATTTGGCAGATTGCTCAGTTTGAAGGCACTGTGTTTAGTTTGTTTTGTTTGTAACTGGAATTTTGAATGCCTTTACTGAGGCAAAGTCTGCAGGGCCAAAGTCTTGCTGTTCCCTCCTGTCCTTGGGGCTGGCTGCTGCTTCTTACACAGGCTGCCTTCCTAGCCTCTGGAGTCGCTGGAGCTTGTAGTGAAACATCATAATACAATTGGGCCTCTAGATGGTGACCTTCCATCATGCAGCACTGGAAGTTCCTGTTTACTGCTTGAGTTGATAAGATGTATCACTATTTTCCTAAAGTAGGCTTTCAGCAGCTACAGCTTTACCATAACTTTTTATAAAATGCTTATTTAAAATACTTCATTTGGCATTTAGAGAAACATAAATGGAACAACTTTTTTTGTTGTTGTTCGTGTGGAACCTTCTCTCTCAAGAGTAATGTTTAACAAATAGATACTGACAAACAAGGGCTTCCATGCAGATGATTTCATGGTAACCTGAAATAGATAGGAACTATATGTTACACAGTGCCCATGAGAAAATGGAGGTTATATTGAGGGATCTTCCACCCAACTTCAGAACCAGGATTCCAGCCAAGATCTTCTCAATTCAGGTCTGGTGGCGTTTTCACTCCACTGAAGCTATAACCTCAGAAATATAAGGAGCAAAAACTTCAAGCTTTTACCTTCAGTGAGTACAGACTTGAGTGGCCCAGGCTCCTGGACTCCTTCCAATGAATTATCTTTCCTTCTAATCTTGTCCTAAGACATTCTCAAGGTATTTCTGGCTTGTTCCAAACTTGGCCAGTATACACCTGTTCTAATACAAGAGAAAACCACTGTGTTCTTTCTTCTCCAAGCTAAATTCAAACTTTCTAAAGAGAATCCCAGCTTTTTTCTTGACTTTTTGATTTAATGTTTAAAAAGTTTTATGTCGGCATTCTTAATCTCCTACTTTCAACAAAATGTCTACTCCTTGATCATGTCTAGGTTTTCTTTTAGCAAACTTGGACAAGTTCCTTTTACCACATTTCATTGTTTTCCGTTATGTCAGAGAACATTTATCCTGCAGTATTTTGATTAGAAATCATGACCCCTAAAACTCACTTTCCTGATAAATTGGAAATTTTTTTTATAGCAACATGAATGTACATACATATGTGATCCCTTTTGAGCAGTATATTTTAGGACAGATGCTTCGTTTTCTTATTTCAAATAAGATGAGGAAGGTTACATTCATGGACCACAACTGTAAGTATTCAAAACTTAAATAAAATGATCCCCTACCATAGCTAGAGAAATATGAGAAATGTAAACCACAGTTCTTCACCCTCACCGAGGAAGTGGAAAAAGCCCAAAGACCAAGTAGAGTGGAATAACTTCTGAAAAAAAGCCACTGAGTTTGGTCAGGAAGAAGTAATTAGTGATCTCTGAAATACAACTTCAGAGAAATACTAAGGTTTGAAGCCAAACTTTTTAGAAAAGGGCTGGGAAGGAATGATTCAGGAGATTATAAAAAGGAAAAAGAGAACTGAGCAATGTCTTCATGAATGAATGGGAGAGAGATGGACTGAAGAATGGAACAGGGTACCCCTTTTTCAGTCTAAGGGAGACTTGAAGGTATTAGAAAACAGAGCAAGAGGCAGAGTGAATTAGACTGGAAGAAATTTTCAGAAATTAAAGGTATTTGAGGGAGTCTCTAGACAGGTAAGCAAGAAAAACCTAAGCCTGGGGAGAGAGATTGGTTTCATGAAGAGTAAAGAAATACTTTTTAGGTTCAGATCTGCTGTCCTGGCAGCCACCACCCACTTAGGATTTGTAAATCAAGAGCACATTATGTGTTACATGCATAGACGGATTGCACTGACTGGATTTTTTGTGTGTGTGTATTCTATTTCCCAGGAGAAAGACAGCTCTCATAGTGGAAGGAGTGTGGTCATTTAGTCACCAAGCACAGCACAACTTCTGTGGCTACTTCTCGGCTCCTGTGTGTCATCAGCATCACCTAGATTTCCAGCTGACTTGGGAACTGCAAGTCTGAGTCTAACAGTTTTTGGCTTAGATTCTGAGAATCAAATAGAAGAATTTTAAATACAAGAGTTTGAGATTGGGTATAGTGGCTCACACCTGTAATCACAGCACTTTGGGAGGCTAAGGTGAAAGAATCACTTGAGACTAGGAGTTCAAGATCAGCCTGGGAAACATAGTGAGACTCCATCTCTACAAAAAATATAAAAATTAGTTAGGTGTGGTGGCATGCACTTGTAGTCCCAGCTACTCAAGAGGCTGAGGCAGAAGGATCCCTTGAGCCCAGGAGTGCAAGGCTGCAATGAGCCAGGATCCCATGATCACACATCTGTATTCCAGTCTGGGCAATAGAGCAAGTCCCCATTACTAAAAAACCCAAAAGGCCAAAAAACAAAAAAGTTAGAGTTCAAGGAATTATCAACTGTAGTTTTAGCCTTGGTTCATGCTCTCTTGCATATTTATATAGTCTCTGACTTGTAATGGACCCTGACTGGAATGTGATCCCTCAGGAACTTAGTAGCCTGAGTCTTTCAGTAGACTACACTGCCCAGAACCCTGGCCATTCTCAAAATGAGAACTTGGGAATGTTTAAGAAGAAATCAAACATGTTTCAGGAAAAGGAAATCTATGGAGTATTATAGGGACATTCCCACGGGAATGTATCTTCCTCCATGGCATGTCTTGAGGGTCCTTTCTTGTTAGGAGTTTATCCTGCCAGCCCATAAATGGACTATTTATTGTAAGTGTAGAAAATCACAGAGAAGCAGTTTTGCACCAGCCTTATTCCTGTGCCTTGTTTTCCTCTTGCTCTTTTTTTACCTGTATATCTAATTTATATTTTCATATATATTGTGTATTGATTGAAGTCACTTTAAATCCTTCTTGGGAATGACACAGTATATAAATAAGGAAGAAAGAAAACATGCCAAGCTGAGCATGCTGCTCCAAATAAATATCTGCTTTCCTACTTTGGTGCATTTGATTGGATTAAGCCACCTTCACCACTAAAGTTCAGAGAAGACCCCGACCAACCTAGGGAGTTCTGGAGCTACCATTCTCCTGGCACTACTCAGCCTTTCAGAGTTGAGATTTCCCAAGCAGAAGCATCCAGGCAGGTCTTGCCACTCAGAGGGCCCCAGGAAGAAAGGAGTGTATTTTCACTATAATAGGCTCTACCACCCCCTCCCATTTTTCGAAGCCCCTTTGGAGGCTTCATGAATCCATCTGTGCTTGACGTACAGATCCACACTGAGCAGATTGGAAGGAGGTGGCCTGAGTGGAGGAGAGTATGTGTGTATGTTCTTTAACAGTATATCCTTACGTGCTCACTTTAGATCCCATTTATTGACACATCCATTTTCCCCAGTCTCATTAATTTAATTACATGTGGAGAAAATAGGTTAAATTTCTGCATTAGGTAGACTTCTCTGGGATTTTTGATTATTCATATTTAATTGGATCTAAATTAGCGAAAAAATATATATTTACAGATAATGTAGACGTAACATTCAGTAGGTGAGAGACTTCTGGTCTGGACAAGATGGCATTGTCCCATTTCCCCTGCTATGCCCTGCTAAGCACAACTTAATAAATTTTGGAAATGGTACAAGAGAAAACCAAAGGAGAATTCTAAAGGGTGTTAAGAAGAAAGCAGGTTGGTTTGAAAACCCAGGACCAGGAGAACAGCACAGAGGCAGGGCATTTTATATCCCCCTAACTATCAGAAGGTATTTCCTGACTTTCCATCTAGCAGCAGAAGGTAGCCCAGTAGCTCATTCTTCCCCCTGAACCTAATGGAGTCCCTCTGGCAACCTCAGGCAAGGGGACTGATTGGGAGTCCTACAAAAAATAAGTGACCAGGGGAAGCACCCTTATTCCCTGCTGGGTCAGAAACTCCTCTTTTCCAAGGAAAGATACTGAGGTGGACAGGAGGAGCTAGTAAGAGAAACCTAGGAAAAATAGGTGGTCCAGTTGGGGAAGCCTTTTTGCACAGGCCTAAGACTGTCCTCTCCTGCCCAGAGATACTAGGATTGGCTGGTAGAACCAGGAAAAGGGACCTGTGACAGACGACATCCCTGAAGCCAGCAACCTGGTCACAGAAGCCACGATGTGGAAGCAAGACTCTCCTCCCAGGCCCAGAGAAATCTGGGCAGCTAGAGGCATCTGCAGGATTTATCATAGCCCACCCTCACCAAGAGACACCTGGCAACCCAGCCAGGGAAATTCCTCCTGCCCTTTCAGGCAGCACTAACAGAGACCAGTGGGAGCCCTACATAAACCAAGCAACTAAAATAACACTGCAAAGGCTCTGAAAATGAAGCTGCCATTAGAATTACAGCCCACAAAAGTAGGCTAAAACTGTATGCTAAACCTAAACAGAGTGATTCCTTGCAAAATAAAATATTTAAATAGAAATCAGTCTCCTAACATAATAGGCAAAATGTTCAGAGTGCAAATCAAGAAACAATAAAATCACAACTTGGGTGAAAAAGGAAATCAATGGATTCCAGCATTGAGATGAACCAGATATTGGAAATTATCTGATAAGAATTTTAAAGCAGACATCATAAAAATGCTACAACAATCAATTACAAATTCTCTTGAAACATGAAAAAACAGAAAAACCTCAGAAAAATAGAAGTTTTATCAAAAGGAAACATGAAAATTATAGAACTGAAAAATACAATAACAAACTGAAAACTCACTGGATAGGCTTAATGGTACAGTAGAGATGATGGGAGATAAAATCTGTGAACTTGAGGACAGAACAATAGAATTTACCCAATCTGAACAATAGAGAGAAAATAAACCGGAAAAAATAAACAGACCTCAGGGACCTACGGAACAATAACAAAATATCCAGCATTCATATTATCGGAGTAACAGAAAGTAAAGGAGAAAAAGGGTAGAGATGAATATTTGAAAAAATAAGGCTGAAAACATTCCAAATTAGATAGAAGACACTAACTTAGAGATTCAAGAAGCCAGATGAATCCCACAGAAGAAAAAAAAAATCCATGCCCAGGCACATTATAATTTTTTGAAAACTAAAAACAAAGTCCTGGAAGCAGCAAGTGAGAAATAGTGCATTACGTGTAGGAGAACACCAATTTGAATGGATTTCTTATCTGAAACCATAAATAAGGAAGTGGCCAAATATTTTTTAAGGGATGAAAGAAAAGAATCATCTCCTATAATTCTAGATCTGGCAAAATTATCTTTTGAAAACAAACAAAACATTCTTAGGAATGAAGGGATTATAAAAACATTAACAGATGAATGAAAACTAAAAGATTTTGTAACTAGCCAATCTACCCATAAAAGACTAGCTAAAGGAAGTTCTTCAAATTATAAAAGAAGGAAACTTAGAACATCAGGAAGGAAGAAGAAACAATAGAGCAGAAATACTGGTTCATACAATAGACAATTTTTTCCTTATGAGTTTTAGAGAATATATTTTATGTTTGAAACAAAAATTGTAACACCATCTGATACTTAAAACAATGATATTTAAAGGTGGGGAAGCCAAAGAGACCTGAATGGAAGTGAGGTTTCCACACTTCATTTGAAGTGGTGAATATTGATACCAGTATATTGTTATAAGTAGCATGTGTAACACCCAGAGCAACCACTATGAAAACTATACGAAGTGACAAACTCAGAAGTATTACAAATAAATCAAGATGGAATCTAAAACATGTTTAAATAAGCTGCAGAAAGGCAAGAAAGATAAATGAGAACCAGAGGAGACAAATAGAACATAAATAACAAAATAACAGACTAAAGTGCTAAAATATCAGTAAACACTGGACCTTAAATGTAAATGGTCTAAATATACCAATCAAAAGACAAACATTGGTAGAGTGAGTTAAAAACCATCCATAATCCTATGTGCTGCATATAAGAAACTCATTTCAAGTTCAAACACAGGTGAGTTGAAAGTAAAAAAGGGTGGAAAAAGATATATCACATACACATTAATACTTTTTTAAAAAAACAGGAGTAGCAATAGTAGTGTCTGATAAAGTAGACTGCAAAGCAAAGAAAATTGCCAGAGACAAAGGGGATATTATATAATGATAAGAGGATCAATTAGGAAGACGCATTATACTAAATGTGTACAAACTAAACCACAGAGCCTTAAATACCTGAAGCAGCAATTGATAAAGCCGAAATGAGAAATAGAAGAATCTGTAATTATGGTTGGGAACTTCAACATCATTCTCCCCTTTCCCCAGTAACTAATAGAACTATGAAGTAGAAAAATCACCAGGATATGGAAAATCTGAGCAACACAATCAATCAACAGGGTCTAATTAACATTCATAAGACATACCACCTAACAATACATTTTTCTCAATTGCCCATGCACTATTCATCAAATAGAAAAAGACATAAAATATATAGTAAAACAAACTTGACAAATTTAAAAGAATTGAAAGCATGTGCTCTGGCCATAATGGAATTAAACTGAAAATCTCTAACAAAGACAACAGGAAACTCTTGAAACACTTGAAAATTAAATAACACACTTCTAAATAATCTATGGGTCAAACAGGGAGTCTCAAAGGAAATTAAAAGGATAAATGAAAACATATCAAAGTATGTGGGATGCAGCTAAAGCAGTACTAAGAAGAAAATTCATAGCACTATATACTTACTACATTAAAAATGAAGAAAGGGGCACTTGATCTCTCATGTTGCCCACTTGGCCCTCTTCCAAATGTACTTCCTTTCATTCCTTCTCTAAAGCTGTTTAATAAACTTTCACTCCCCCCCCAAAAAAAATTAAGGTGTCATATCAATAATTTAAGTTCCCACTTTTCCTCAAAAAGAGGAGCAAAATAAATCCAAAGCAAGCAGAAGGAATTAAGTAGTAAAGAGCAATGAAATTGAAAACAGGAGAATCTTACCAAAAAATGCAATGAAAGGAAAAGATGGTTCTTCAAAAAATTGTAATAAAATCAATAAACCTCTAGCAACATTGACAAAAATAGAAAATGAGTCACCAATATGAGGACTTGAACAAGAACTCTCATTTCAAATGCTGCAACCATTAAAAAAAATAGTATTACATATGGCTTTATGCTCAGAAATTTGACAATTTAGAATAAATGGACCAATTCCATGAGAACCACAAACTACAAAAACTCAGATGAAATAGACAATCTAAATAGCCCTATTATTATTAAGGAGATTGAATTTTTGATAAAAAATCTCTCCAAAGGCCGAGTGCGGTGGCTCACGCCTGTAATCCCAGCACTTTGGGAGGCCGAGGCGGGTGGATCACAAGGTTAGGAGATAGAAACTATCCTGGCCAACATGCTGAAACCTCATCTCTACTAAAAGCACAAATTAGCTGGGTGTGGTGGCACACGCCTGTAATCCCAGCTACTCAGGAGGCTGAGGCAGGAGAATCACTTGAACCCAGGAGGTAGAGGTTGCAGTGAGCTGAGATCATGCCACTGCACTCCAGCCTGGCGACAGAATGAGACTGTGTCTCAAAAAAAAAAAAAAAACAACTCTCCAAAATAAAATCTCCAGGCCCAGACCCAGATGGTCTCACTGACTAATTCTACTAAACCTTTAAAGGGGAATTAACACCAACTTTATATAATCTCCTCCAGAAAATAGAAGAGGAAATATTTCCTAATTTATTTAGAAGGCCAGTACAAAGCCAAAGACATTACAAAACAACAACAACAACAAAAAAAAACAAACATCTCTCCCAAAATTAGAAGCAAAAATCCTTTATAGAGCATTAGCAAATCTTGTAATACACCATGAACAAGTAGGATTTATTCTAAATAAGCAATCTTAGTTCCCAGAATAGACCTAACAATCTTGAAAAATCTTGAAAAATAAAATTGGAGGATTTACATACTTCTCAACTTTATAGTGTACTATAAAATAATCAAGATAGTGCAGTATTGACATATTGATCAATGTGACATAAATTAAGAGTCCATAAATAAACTCCTATACCTGTGGATAAATTGATTTTTGACAAAGCTGCTAAGGCAATTCAATGAGGGAAAGATAGTATTTTCTATAAATGGTGATGGACCACTTGTTTAGTCATATGCAAAAAGATGGATTTAGACTCTTACACCTTATACAAAAATTAACTTCAAATGGACAATAGACCTAAATGTAAGAGCTAAACCCCAAAAAGTATAGAAAAATCTTTTTTGTCCTTAGGTAAGGGAGAGTCCTTAGATATGACACCAATAGCATAATCCTTAAAAGAAAAAATGTATAAATTGAATTTCATCAAAATGTAAAACTTTTTTATTTCAAAAGTACACCATTAAGAAAACAAAATACAAACTACAACCTTAGAGAACATATTTGCAAATCATATTTCTGATAAAGTACTTCTAACCAGAATATATCAGGAGGGCTTACAACTCAATAATAAGACAAACCCAACTTGTTTTAAATGGGCAACGTTTAAATAGAGACTTCATCAAAGAAGATATAAAAAGTGCCAACAAGCACATGAAAAGATGATATACATCTTAGGGAAATGCAAATTAAAACCACAGTGAGATACCACTTCATAGCCACCAGAATGGTGAGTTAGTCGGCTAGGGTTGCCATAACAAAATATCACAGACTGGGTGGCTTAACAGAAATTTACTTCTCACAGTTCTGGAGACTGGAAGTCCAAGATTAAGGTGCCTGCAGATTTGGTTTCTCCTGAGGCCTCTTTTCCTTGGCTTGCAGATGGTAGCCTTCTCACTTTCTCTCTCATATGTCCTGATCTTTTCTTTCTAGGACACCAGTCAGATTGGAGTAGGACATACCCTAAATATCCTCATTTTAACTTAATGCCCTCCTTAAAAGACTTATTTCCAAATATAGTTATATTCTGAGGTACTGAGGGGTTAGTGCTTCAACGTATGAATTTGGGGGACAGGGACACAATTCATTCCATGATGTGGTAGGCATATCCATGGACTTCCGTAATAAAAGGGAATAAATTACTGACATGCTGCAACATGGATGAGTTCAAAAACATTATACTAAAGAAAAGAAGCCAGATACAAAGACCACATATGAGGTGATTCTATTTGTACGAAATGTCCAGAAAAGGCAAATCTACAGAGACAGAAAGTAAATTAGTGGTTGCCCAGAACTGGAGTGGGAATAGAGATGGTAAGTGAACATGAGGGTTATTTTCAGAGTGATAGAAATGTTCTAAAATTGGTTGTTATGATGATCAAACAACCTTGTAAATTTACTAAAAATTGTTAACTTGTACAATCATAAGAAGTGAATTTTCTGATTTGTATATTACACCTCAATGAAAATTTTAAGCATAGTAAATGAACATCATTCCAAGTATTTTTTTCTCTGCTTATACAGAATGAGAGCAATAGATAACCTTTTAAAATGTGTTCATATGAATGCTACTAATTTTAGTCAAAAAAAAAAAAAAACTTTTGCTGGCTGTAGTGGCTCACACCTGTAATCCCAGCACTTTGGGGGCCAGAGGTCGGGGGATTACTTGAGCTCAGGAATTACAGACTAGCCTCAGCAACATAGCAAGACCTCGTATCTACTAACAATAAAAATTTTTAAAAATTAGCCAGTCACGGTGGCATGTGCTTGTACTCCCAGCTACTTGGGAGGCTGAGGTGGGAGGATCGCTTGAGCCTAGGAGGTCAAGGCTGCAGTGAGCTATGACCGTGTCACTGCACTCCAGCCTGGGCAACAGATTGAGACCTTGTCTAAGAAAAATAAAAAATAAAACCTGTTTTGCTGGATTTTAACAGAAGAAAAGTAAATTGAAGGGAAACTAGAGGAATTGTTAAACTTTAAATCTTTCATTTCAAGAGATTTTATTTCTTATAGGAACCCTCCTAGATTATGAAAGAAGACAAAGGAAAACATGATGAAGTTAGAATCATTGTACTTTAAACCCTCAGGTTTCAAATGGACTTCCTGGTATTGAAAATGAAAATACTGGCACTCTCACACTTCCTGTAATATTACACCTCTGCATCTCTCAACTTAGTTTTGTTGTTACAGTAAACAAAACTAGTTATGTTTATTTTAGAAAACCCAAAAAAGATAATTTTTATTCAAAGTTATTTTCCAACTTCCACAGAAGGGGAACAAAGAATTCTGATGGTCATCTTAAAAATCAAAGCTATTCTGATCTTTTAGGATTCTGCAGAAAAAAAAGCTGCATTTTTTTGTGGGAGTTTTTATAGAGGACAGTGTTCATAGAGTTCACTTGAAGTTCAGGTACATACATACATGAACTAGCCAAGCCTTCAGATTTATTTTAATCATCTCAAACATATTTCACAATTTTTGACAAGCATAAAGGCTTACATTTCAGATGAGTCAGACAGTTTAACAGCACCAGAGCCTTAATTTCTTTAGCTTGAATGGAAGGAAAGTAGGCAGAGAAATATAGTAGTAAGTAAAGATAGAGCATTGTCAAGTTTTATATTACTGGAAACCTCATCTGAACCTGAGGTTAGTAAATATAACCTGTATAAGTCTGTTTTCATGCTGCTGATAAAGATATACCTGAGACTGGGCAATTTACAAAAGAAAGAGGTTTAATTGGACTTACAGTTCCACATGGCTGGGGAAGCCTCACAATCATGGCAGAAAGCAAGGAGGAGCAGGTCACATCTTATGTGGATGGGAGCAGGCAAAGAGAGCAGTGCAGGGGAACGCCCATTTTAAAACCATCACATCTCGTGCAACTCATTCACTATCATGAGAACAGCACAGGAAAGACCTGCCCCCATGATTCAATCACCTCCCACCTGGTCCTTCTCAAAACATGTGGGAATTCAAGACGGAGATTTGGGCGGGGCCACAGCCAAACTGTATCATTCTGCCCCTGGCCCTTCTGAAATCTCATGTCCTCACATTTCAAAACCAGTCATGCCTTCCCATCAGTCCCCCAAAATCTCAGCTCATTTCAGCATTAACCCAGAAGTCCAAGTTTAAAGTCCCATCTAGACAAGGCAGGTCCCTTCACCTATGAGCCTGTAAAATCAAAAGTAAGTTAGTTACTCCCTAGATACAATGGAGATACAGGCATTAGGTAAATACAGCCATTCCAAATGGGAGAAATTGGCTAAAACAAAGGAGTACAGGCCCCATGCAAGTCTGAAATCCAGCTGAGCAGTCAAATTTTAAAGTTCTAAAATGATCTCCTTTAACTCCACGTCTTGCATCCAGGTCACACTGATGCAAGAGATGGGTTCCCATGGTCTTGGGCAGCTCCACCCCTGTGGCTTTGCAGGATACAGCCCCCCTCCTAGCTGATTTCATGGGCTGGCATTGAGTGCCTGTGGCTTTTCCAGGTGCATGGTGCAAGCTGTCAGTGGATCTACCATTCTGGGGTCTAGAGGACAGTGGCCCTCTTCTCACAGCTCCACTAGGCAGTGCCTCAGTAGGGACTCTTTGTGGGGGCTCCAACCCCACATTTCCCTTTTGCACTGCCCTAGCAGAGGTTCTGCATGAGGGCCTTGCCCCTGCAGCAAACTTTTGCCTGGGCATCCAGGCATTTCCATACATCTTCTGAAACCTAGGCAGAGGTTCCCAAACCTCAATTCTTGACTTCTGTGCACCCACATGCCCAATACCACATGGAAGCTGCCAAGGCTTGGGCTTGCACCCTCTGAAGCCATGGCCTGAGCTCTAAGTTGGCCCCTTTCAACCACAGGTGGAGCAGCTGGGACACAGGCCACCAAGTCCTTAGACTGCACACAGCATGGGGACCCTCGGCCCCGGCACACAAAACCACTTTTTCCTCCTGGGCCTCCATGTCTGTGATGGGAGGGGCTGCCATGAAGGTCTCTGACATGGCCAGGAGAGATTTTCCCCATAGTCTTGGGGATTAACATTAGGCTCCTTGCTACTTATGCAAATTTCTGCAACCGGCTTGAATTTCTCCCCAGAAAATGGTTTTTTAAAAATGTTCTATTGCATAGTCAGGCTGCGAATTTTCCAAACTTTTATGCTCTGCTTCCCTTATAAAACTGACTGCCTTTAACAGCACCCAAGTCACCTCTTGAATTCTTTGCTGCTTAGAAATTTCTTCTTCCAGATACCCTAAATCATCTCTCTCAAGTTGAAAGTTCCACAAATCTTTAGGGCAGTGGCAAAATGCCGCCAGTCTCTGTGCTAAAACATAACAAGAATCACCTTTGCTCCAGTTCCCAACAAATTCCTTATCTCCATCTAGACCACCTCAGCCTGGACCTTATTGTTCATATCACTATAGGTATTTTTCTTAAAGCCATTCAACAAGTCTCTAGGAAGCTCCAAACTTTCCCACATTTTCCTGTCTTCTTCTGAGCTCTCCAAACTGTTCCAACCTTTGCCTGTTACCCAGTTCAAAAGTTACTTCCACACTTTTGGATATCTTTTCAGCAACTCTACTGGTACCAATTTACTGTATTAGACCGTTTTCATGCTGCCGATAAATACATACCCAAGACTGGGCAATTTACAAAAGAAAGAGGTTTAATTGGACTTACGGTTCCATATGGCTGGGGCAGCCTCACAATCATGGCAAAAAGCAAGGAGGAGCAGGTCACATCTTATGTAAATGACAGCAGGCAAAGAGAGAGCTGTGCAGGGGAATGCCCCTTTTTAAAACCATCAGATCTCATGAGACTCATTCACTATCAGGAGAACAGCACAGGAAAGACCTGCCCCATGATTCGATCACCTCCAATTGGGTCCCTCCCACAACACGTGGGAATTCAAGATGGGAGATCTGGGCAGGGACAAAGCCAAACCATATCACAACCTTTCTTTAGACAGCCAGGTCATAAATATACTGTAATCCCTAGATCCTATTATCAGAAAAAAAAAATGTGTGACTATCATCTTATGGCTTTTGCAAAAGGTTCTCTAGAAGGCAATGTTCCTAGAGTCTGTTCATGTTTATAAAAGCTGTTGGTGGACCTAAAACTTCAACTACATCTCGGTATAAGTTTCTATTTAGAATATTATCATTTGGTATTACATGTTGCTGTGGAAAAAACTGAGGACAGTCTATTTCTTTTTTCTTCTCTTCTTCTGTAGATCAATGGTTCTTAAAAGTATGACATGTTGCTGTGGAAAAAAACTGAGGACAGTCTATGTTTTTTTTTTCTTCTTCTTCTTCTTCTGTAGATCAATGGTTCTTAAAAATATGACCCCTGGATTAGCAACATCAATATCACCTAAGAATTTGTTAAAATGCAAATTCTCAGGCCCATTTTATGGCTACAGAATTAGAAATTCTGAGTATAAAGTTGAGTAGCCTGTTTTAACAATACATCCAGGTACTTCTCATGCATACTAAAGTGTGATAACTAATTAAATATTTACCTTTTCTGCCTGAGTGCTTGAAGAAGTTTTGCCTTGAAATTCAATAACCTAATCCAGGATATAATTGAGAACTCTTTATCAAAATTTTCTACATTCATCTTTCAATATGTACTCTGGCTGGTAAAGGATGCAGAGTGAACAAATAAATCACTTGGCTTTTATGACTGGATGACCATACATTTTCCCAACATGTTTATTACTAGTGCCTCCTTTCACTCTCAAAATTGTTCTAGTTGGAGTGATCAATTATATGGTCACCCTACTTATGACCAGTGATTCCAGTGGTTTTCAAAATATGTATGGCTGATCAAGATGCTGGGGGATTCTGTGGAAGCCCTGATAAGAGAATTAGAGGAGAGGCCCATAGCATTTTGGAGCAAAATCGTGCCTGATTTGAAAATTAATTGCCCTCATTTTGAGAGATAGCATTTGGCTTGCTATTGGGTCATAGTAGAGACCAAACACCTACTTGACTGTAGGACAGGAGGACACTCAAGTCAGTTCCCCACATGAATTTGGTGTCTTATCTATCACCATAGAGTCCGGCATGGCAGAAACACTCCTCCAGCATGTGGTATATTGACCTTAAGCAGGTCCTAAAGTCAAGAGTAAATTGGATGAACAGGTGGCTATCATTCCTGGTGTGCCTACTGCCATCACACTGCCATCTTACTCTCATCTATACCTGAGCCACATGGAGTGTTCTCTATGATCAGTTGATTGAAAAAGAAAAACATGTGAAGCTAGTTTATAAATGGTTCTCCATGAAAACTGGAGATAAACTTCTGCAGTGCAGCAAGGGGTGGAATTCCTTCCAATGGGCAGAATTTTAAGCAGGCTAACTCACTGCCCATTTTGCCTAAAAGAGAGATGACCCAAGGAACAGATCTACAGTAATGCAGGGATTGGGGCTAATGATTGGCAGGTCAGAGATACACAAGGAGTAAGATATAAGGATGTATAACAAGTTGGCCTGAAGAAAGAGGTATGTGAAGGGATCTCTTAAAGTAAACTCAGAGTGTGAGAATATTTGTGTCCTATGTAAATACTCACCAAATGACTTTTATTGCAGAGAAAACATTCTTTACCCAGGTAAACATGACTACCCTCCAATTTCCACATGCAGGCTGTATGATCCATTATTCAATGACAAAGATTCCTGTGGGTCAAATCATTATAATTACCCTACCAGCCTTTCTCCTATTAAAATAAGCAGGCCAAATTGTTTCTGGTATATTGGTGTAATTCATTAGTCTCTGCCACCCTGAGATGTCATCATTCTTATTGAAATCATAGAGACTATTTCAATATTGGTATTTTCCAACTTCATCTCTGGCATACAGAAATCAGCCACAATGGTGCTTTTCAAATATGTTGGTACTACCTTCATTTATGCTTTTCTCTATGCTCTTATTGAAACTGCCTTTGCAAAATCATGACAGTAAGAGAAATTTGACATAGTTGACTCCATCTTGCTTCTGATCTCCAAGCTGTCCTTGGTCATTGCTGGGCATAGGCCAAGCTAACTTTGGAAATGATTTATAGTTTTACCCAAAACAAAGATTATAATAGTCCTTTCCAAAACTAAACTGCCTTTATAAAAGTAATGAAAGTCCAGAAGGTTGGGATTGTGAAAGGGGTCTGAATTCTGAAAAGACAGGCATAGTTTCTATAATTCCTTACTGCTCAGGGGTCATGTAGCCAGAAGTCACAAGACTTGTGACTTTTCTAACTGTTCCTATAAGTAATATCACTATTGTACAACCTAAGATTGTTTTTTAAAGATGCTTTTCAGACTGATACCACCTGGACTCATGACTTATGACTCAGAGAATCCTATTGCCCCAAACAGAGGCGGACTCAGCACGTGAAGATTGTTTTCCACACCCCTATGATTTCATCCTCAACCAATCAGCAGCACCCATTCCCTAGCCCCCGCCCACCAAATTGTCCAGAAAATCCCTAACCTCCAAGTCTTTGGGGAGACTGATTTGAGTGATAAATTTGTTCTCCCGAGTCAGCCAGACTCACATCAATTAAACTCTTTCTGTCCTGCAATGTTGAGGTCTCAGTGGGTTGATTTTTATCTGTTCAGTGGGCAAGAAGAACCCATTGGGTGATTACATTATGACAGGTATGTCTTCAGGGATGGAATGGCTGAGTGAGTAACACAAAACAAATTCACTTTAACATTCTGATAAAAGAAAAATAGCTCAGGGCAATGGCAAAATTTAGCAGGCCCAGAGAAACACTGGTATGGGACTTTAGTCATACTCTTTACCCATGTCCAAACGCAATTACTTAAAGACATTTTGTTCCTGATAGCTGCCTCACTCATTATCTTCAGGTTCCTGGAATTTGTGATACAAAGAACAGTGTACAGCCAATTAATAGCTTGCATTGTTTTAAGATAAATTGTTTGTAAAGAACTCAGGAACTGCCTCTTCTTTTTTCCTTAAAAACCTACTTGTAACTGCTGTGAATCAGAGTGTATATTCAGGGCAACTTGAATCTATGCTCCCTGGTGGCCATCCACAAGCTTTAGGCCCAAATAAACTCTCTACTTAATCATATTTTCTGAATCTAGTTATTTAAGGTTGACAATTCTTATCTCCCTAAATCTTTCTTTCTCTACAAGGGATTTTTGAAGTCTCAACTCAACATAGGCCAAAGTAAATATAATTTTCAGTCTACCACCAAAAAACAAAAAAAAAGAGAGAACTCTTCCAACTGTGTGTGTTAGACATTGAATGCAGAATCTTTTGTAAGTGCACCTATATAATAATTTCAACCTAATGTAATCACCTCATGGGTTCTTCCTGCCCACTGCACAGACAAAGCCAATTCACCGAAACCATGGCATTGCAATAAATAGAGTTTAATTGACATGAGGCCAGCCATGCCACATGGGAGATGGAGTTATTACTCAAATCAATCTCCTGGAAAATTCAGAGGCTAGAGTCTTTCCAAGGATAGTTTGGTGGGCCCAGGAGTCTGAGTGGGGCCATAGAAGTTGTTGACAGGTGGCCAGTGGAACCAGAGATGCAAAAACCTGAAAAGACATCTCAAAAGGCCAATCTTAGTCTCTATAATAGTGATGTTATCTGCAGGAATAATTGGGGAAGTTGCAAATCTTGTGACTTCTGGAGTATGGCTGGTAATCCACACCTTAGTAGAATTCAGGCTCCTTTTATCTTCCTAACCTGATGGCCTTTCATTAGCTTTAGAAAGGCGATGTAGCTTTGGAGAAGGGCTACTATTATTTAAACTATAAACTAAATATCTCCTAAATTTAGCTTGGTTCAAGCCCAAGAATGATTAAATTAACCCTTTTCCCCTTTAGAGAAAAAAAGTGCAGCTCACTGCCAGCACTCATTTAATTTTATATAAACACGCTCTTTGTGGCTGAAGCAAATTTGACTGATTTTCAATGTGAAAATAAAATATAAAGACTGTTTTTGGAGTTATTTCTAAACAGAATTAACATCAGAATCATCTGAATCATAAGAATAATCTATTTCAGAAAAATCGGATTCATCAAATGAATCTTCAGCTGACAACTGTTTGAGAACGATGTTAACATCATGCATAGGAATGCTACATTTTCTAGAATTTGACATTTTCAGCAATTGAGAATTACTATATTTTGTAAATGGAAACAGCACTACTAAAAACAGAATACTATAGAGTGATGTCTTTTGTTTCCAAAGTTGATATACTAGAGCGATCCAAAAATAATAATAAAAGTGAGATATTTTGTGGCAAAGTTATCTCGCGGTAAGCACTGCAGCTGCAAGTGCCACCAGCAAGTATTCTTAGGGCAAAGGGGAAAAGGGTTAAGGACAATTTGGAGGTTAAAGACAAGATGGGGGTTGGTTAGATCAGATCTCTTTCACTGTCGTAATTTTCTTAGTGTTATAATTTTTGCAAAGGCAGTTTCACTAACTTAAATTTATATCCCTGGGGCATTACCCTTATAATTCCATTTTGTGTATATTCCCCCAGGTTTTTACCAATAAAACCTACTTCTGTTTGGTAAATTTTTTGCTATATAGGCCCTCTTGTTGCAAATTTGACTTTGTAAATGGCCCTTGGGCTCTGGGAGGAAAGCAACTGTTGGGCCATGTGGTTGTATCTTTAGTTTTGTAAGGAATTGCCAAACTGTTTTATAATGTGGCTATATCTTTCCACACTTCCAGCACAATGTATGAGTGATCCAGTTTCTTAGCACCATAATCAGAATTTACTGTTGCTACTATTTTTTAGCTATCCTGATAGATGTGTAGTGATATTTTATTCTGGTTTTGAAGCAGTGTCATTGTCTGGGGTAAATCCTTGAGGTTTGTTGTCTCATGTCAAGGGAATCAAGGACATGGACACACAAGTAGTGAATTTAAGAGTGGAAGTTTAATAGGTGAAAGAAAGAGAACAGAGAATAGCTCTCTCCCCTGCAGAGAGAGAGGGGTGCCCAGGTGGGTCTTCTGGTTCCCTGGTGAAGTGCATGGGGTTTTATAGACTGGCTTGAGGAGGCAGTGTCTGATTCACATAGGGCCCAAAGATTGGTTGGACCAGGTGTGCCATTTACATAGCAAGCGAGGAAGGTGGCCACCCCACCCTAATCTTTTATAATGCAAATGGGGTCTCTTCCTGGCTGGCGCCATGTTGTCTGTTCCTTACTGTACACATGGTTGGCAAAGAAAAGGGGAGATGGAAGTGGCACGTTGAACATGCCTAGCCCACAGGTATCCTTTTCCTATTGGCACAGCTGCTGGCATTCACCCATGCAAGCTTCCAGCTTGCTTATCTATGTCTGCAGCTTGATTTTACAGGCTGCTCTTTATTAGAAAAATGATTTGGGGGCTGCTTTTCATTAAAAGGAAAACCTTACCGAGAACTTCCTTACCCTCACTATCTGTCTAAATAATTTCTTTTTAACTCTTATATCAGTTTTAATTTCTATTTCCCTAGTGGCTAATGGTGTCAAATATCTTTTCATGTGCTTACCTATTATCTGTATGTCCTATTAAGAGATGTCTCTGCATGTCTTTTGCCTATTTTCTAAATGAATTATTTATTTTGTTAGTGTTGAGTTTTTGAGAGTTCTTATTACAGATACTAGTTCTTTACTGAATATGTGGTTTGCAAATGTTTTGATCAGCCTGTAGTTTGTCTTTTAACCCTCTTCATATGGGCTTTCACAAAGCAAATTTTGATGGAGTCCAACTTATCAATTTTCCCTTTTTAAAATTATGCTTTAGTAACAATTCTTAAAAACTCTGCCTGACTTTAGACCCTGAAGATTTTCTCCTACTTTTTAAAATAAAATTTTATGATTTTATGCTAGACATTTAAGTCTATAATGCATTTTGAGTTAACTTTTCTATAATGTATGAGGTTTAATTCGAAGTGTTTGTTTTCATTTTTTGTTTGTTGGTTCAGTTTGTTTTTTGGTTGTTTTCATGTGTGTGGACAGGAGGCCGTTTGTTTTGGATTTTTTAACCTAAGAATGTCCAATGGTTCCAGCACTTTTTGTTGAAAAGGCTGTCCTTTCTTCATTGAATTGCTTTTGCACCTCTGTCAAAAATCAGTGTAATAATCAACACAATACCAAAGAAGAAAAAATTTGGAGGACTGACACTACCTGATTTCAAGCCACACCATATAGCTACATTAATCAAGTTTGGCATTAGCAAGAGAATAAACAAATAGATCAATTGAACAGAATAAAGAGCCCCAAAATAGACCCAACAAATACAGTCAACTCATCTTTGACAAAGGAGCAAAGGCAATACAATGGATCAAGGAGAGCCTTTTCAATATATGGTGCTAGAACAACTAAAAATCCACATGCTAAAAACTGAAAGTAGGCCATGCATGGCAGCTCATGCCTATAGTCCCAGCACTTTGGGAAGATGAGGTGGGAGGATCCCTTGAGCTCAGGACTTCAAGACCAGCCTGGGCACATAGCAAGACCTTGGCTCTACTAACAACAACAACAACAACAACAACAAAATTAACCAGATGTAAAGGTGCACACCTGTAGTCTCAGCTACTTGGGAGGCTGATGTGGGAGGCTTGCTTGAGCCCGGAAGGTCAAGCCTTCAGCAAGCCATGATTGCATCACTGCACTCCAGCCTGGGCAATAGAGTGAGACCCTGTTTCAAAAACAAAAACAATAAACCAAAACTGAAACTAGACACAAACTTTATACCTCTTACAAAAATTAACTCAAAATAGATCATAGACCTTAAAGTAAAATGCAAAAACTATAAAATAAAACTCCTAGCAGATAACAGGAAAAAGTCTAGATGACCTTGAGTTTGGTAATGACTTTGAGACATAACACCGAAGGCAAGATTAATAAAAGAAATAATTGATAAGCTAGACTTCATTAAAATAAAAAACTTCTTTAGGCAAAGTCTGATGGAAAGTCTTTGGCTTGGCTTCTTAGTCTACAGAGGCTTTTAAAAAGTCAAATCTCAGATTTCCTGTTAGAAGTTCCAGTAAAGCAAACTTAAAAGGAGCCTTTATGGTTAATCACCATTCTTGCTGCACTTATGTAAATAATCAGGTCATGTTTAATGAGACTCATTTATTTTGCAAACAAATTAGTTTTACTACAATTATCTTTGGCAGACATGCGGGTGACTATAGAAAGAAAAATGTTTCAGTAGAAAATCCTAGTGTACTATGTGTAACATAGTGTACTATCTGTAACAAGATTAGATTATCAGATCTAGCAGTATTCATTGTCTTTGAGGTTTTGTTAAACTAAACTGGATCCTGAATTTCTGTAGTTGCCTTGAATATCTGACTACAACTCTCCAAGCTAGCATTTCCAATTGTCTCCCACCTTTCTGACTTAAAACCGTTAACAGCTAAGACTGCCCTTTTCCTAAAGTTCTGAAAGCTAAAGCTGGATGACTTGATATAAATTTCAGATAAATCACCACAAAAGCTCAAATACAGACAACCTTGATGTCTGTTGCTGTGTGAGCCACTCAGAAAGTTCACTAGAACATGCTATGATATCACCAGAGATAGTCAAACCACAAACCAGGAAAACCCATTAGATTTAAACTGCCATCCTCATTCCACCATCTAAGAGGTTTTGAGATCAAATCTAGAACTCTCTCGCGTGACTGCCTTATGGACTCAGAAGCTGATTTATCATTTTTTTCCAGTGATTAACCTTTAGTTTTTTTGTGTCCATAGAATGACTCTACTTAAATACTTGTTTGCTTGCACCATACAGAGGCCTAACTTTGATGGGAACCCACCTGCAACACTGCCACCTGAAATGACACACAACTTTCTAACTCAGTTGACCTGAGTTTAACTGAACTCAGGACTAAGAGACTGGCTCCATAAGATATGGGGCTGCGAATTCAGCTTTTAATATGTGAAACTTTCCAAAAATAAAGTTCAAAGGGAGGACTGTAAGTGACTAGAATATGCCACTTTGGCATAAGGATTATTTTGAGCTGAAGACAAGTGGGGAAAAAGCAGATATAAGAAGAGTTCTCTGTTCTTCCACTACTTGCCTAAAAGCAGGACATAAATTCACCAATGTGTCTGTCCCTCCTCCCCTTTCTACCAGGAAGGACAGCCCCTTACCAGCCTGGGGATCAACACCAGAGGAACCTAGGTAATGAGCTTTATTAACTAGTCTGTATCTACCATTTATTTGCCTTTCTATAATTTGCCACCCTTAGAGACTCAAAGTCTTTTTCCTTTGTCTTGTCATTTCTCTAAATTTGCTATTGTTTGTTGAAGATGCTACATAAGCTGGAATTCAAAGCCACCTCTGAGATATACTCATTTTTGTGAGTATCTCCCACATATACATAAGGTACACATGTTATTAAACTTTATTTGTTTAAAACGAACACAGCCACAGACTGGATGGAACTATTTGCAGAATACATATCTGATAAATGACATGTATCCAAAATATACAAAAAAATCTTCAAACTCACAATAAGTAAACAACCAACCCAACTTTAAAATGGACAAAATAGCTGTATAGATGGCAAATTCACCAAAGAAGATATGCAAATAGCAAATAAGATCTAAAACAGGAAAATAAGCCTATGAAAACATGCTCAATATTATATGCCATTAAAGCATTGAAAATTAAAACAAGATACTTCTACACATCTATTAGAACGGCTAAAATCTGAAACACTGAGAACACCAAATGCTGGTGAGCATGTGGAGCAATTGGAACCCTCATTCACTGTTCAGGAGAATGTAAAATTGTATAGCACTTTGGAAGATAACTGTGGTAGTTTCTTACAAAGCTAAACATAGGCTTACCATATGATAGAGAAATTCTGCTCCTAGGCATTTACCCAAATGAACTGAAAATGTGCGTTTACACAAAAACCTCCATAAGAATGTTTATAGCAGCTTTATTCATAATTACCAAAAGTTAGAGGCAACCAAGATGTTCTTCAATGGGTGAATGTATAAACAAACTATGGTACATCTATACAATAGCATATTTCTCAGTGATGAAAAGAAATGAGACCGTATGCAGTGACTCACGTCTGTAATCCCAGAACTTTGGGAGGCCAAGGCAGGATGATTGCTTGAACCCAGGAGTTTGAGACCACCCCTGGCAACATAGTGAGACCCCCTGTCTCTATAAAAAAAGAAAAGAAAAGAAAAAAGAGAAATGAAGTATCAAGCCATGAAAAGACATGAAGGAATGTATATTGCTAAGTGAAAAATAGCAGTCTGAGAAAGCTACATCCTGTATGATCTCAACTATATGACAGGCTGGGTGAGGTGAAACTTAGAAACTGTAAAAATTCACTGGTTGCCAAGATTTTAGGGTAGGGGGAGAGATGAATAGGTGGAGCACAGGTCATTTTTAGGGCAAAGAAAGTCTTCTGTATGATACTGTAATGGTGGATATATGACATTCCCACATTTGTCAAAACCCATAGAACTATACAACACAAAGAGTGAATCCTAATGTAAACTATGGATTTTGGTTAATAATTATGTATCAATATTGATTAGTTAATTATAATATTATGTGCAACCCTAATACAAGATGTTAATAACAGAAGAAACTAGGGGTGGGGCAGGGAGGGAATGGGGGTTTATGGAAACTCTACTTTCTTTTTTATTATTATTTTAAAATTTATTTTTAATTTTTGTGGTGCATGGTAAGTGTATATTTATGGAATACATGAGATATTTTGATACAGACATACAATGTATAAAAATCAAATTAGGGTAAATATGGTATCCATCACCTTAAGTATTTATCCTTTTGTTGTTTTACAAACAATCCAATTTTACCATTTTAGATATTCTGAAATGTACCATAAATTATTGTTGACTATAGTTGCTCTGTTTTGCTATCAAATGCTAGATCTTATTCATCCTAACTATATTTTTATACCCATTAACCATCCCCAGGTTGAATAGGAGGGATGAGAGAAGGCACCCTTGTCTTATGCCAGCTATCAAGAGAAATGCTTCCAGCTTTTGCCCATTCAGTACAATGTTGTCTCTGCGAGGTTTTGGTATCAGGGTGATGCTGGCCTCATAGAATGCACTGGGGAGGAGTCCCTTCTCTTCAAATTTTTGGAATAGTTTCAGTAGGAATGGTACTAGTTCTTCTTTGTACATCTGGTAGAATTTGGCTGGGAATCCATCAGGTACTAGGCTTTTTTTGGCTGATAGGGTATTTATTACTGATGCAATTTCAGAGCTAGATATTGGTCATTCAGGGAATCAACTTCTTCCTGGTTCAGTCTTGGGAGGGTGTATGTGTCCAGAAATGGATCCATCTCTTTTAGGTTTTCTAGTTGGTGTGCATAGAGGTGTTCATAGTAGTTTCTGATGGTTATTTTTTATTTCTATGGGGTCAGTGGTAACGTTCCCTTCATCATTTCTAATTGTGTTTATTTGCATCTTCTCTATTTTCTTCATTAGTCTAGCTAGCAGGCTATCTTATTTTTTTTTCAAAAAACCAACTCTTGCATTAGTTGAACTTTTGAATGAATTCTCTTCTTTTTCAGAGATGCCAGTAATTCATAGATTAGACCTCTTTACATAATTCCATACTTCTCAGAGGTTTTGTTCATTTCTTTTTATTCTTTTCTTAAATTTTATTTTTTTTTTTGACTGTCTTATTTCAGAAAGCCTATCTTCAAGTTCTGAGATCATGTTTTGTGTCTTGATTTCCTTCAGGTTAAGCTATGAATTTCCTTCTTAACACTGCCTTAGCTGTGCCTCAGATATTCTGGTATGTTGTATCTTTGTTCTCATTAGTTTCAAAGAACGTATTGATTTCTGCCTTAATTTCATTATTTACCCAAAAGTCATTCAGGAGCATGTTGTTTCATTTCCATGTAATTGCATGGTTTTGAGTGATTCTTAGTCTTGACTTCTATTTTTATTGCAGTGTTGTCTGAGAGTGTGTTTGGTATGATGTTTGTTCTTTTGCATTTCTGAGGATTGTTTTATGTTCAATTATGTGGTTGATTTTAGAGCATGTGACATGTGGTGATGAGAAGAATTTATACTCTGTTGTTTTTTGTTGGAGAGTTCTGTAGAGGTCTATCAGTTCCATTTGGTCCAATGTTGAGTTCAGGTCCTGAATATCTTTGTTAATTTTCTGCCTCGATGATCTGTCTAATACTGTCAGTAGAGTGTTGAAGTCTCCCACTATTATTGTGTGGAAGTCTATATCTTTTTGTAGGTCTCTAAGAACTTGCTTCATGAATCTGGGTACTCCTGTGTTGGGTGCATACATATTTAGGATAGTTAGGTCTTCTTGTTGAATTGAACTCTTTAGCATTATGTAACGCCCTTCTTTGTCTTTTTTGATCTTTGTTGGTTTGTAGTCTGTTTTGTCTGAAATTAGGATTGCAACTCCTGCTTTTTTCTGTATTCCATTTGCTTAGTAAATTTTTCCCCATCCCTTCATTTTGAACCTATTGGTGTCATTACATGTCCAATGGGTCTCTCAAAGACAGCATACCATTGGGTCTTACTTTTTTATCCAGCTTACTGCTCTGTGTCTTTTAAGTGGGGCATTTAGCACATTTACATTTAAGGTTAGTATTAATATGTGTGGATTTGATCCTGTCATTGTGTTGTTAGCTGGTTATTATGCTGGATTATTCATGTGGTTGCTTTATAGTGCCACTGGTCTGCGTATTTAAATGTGTTTCTGTATTAGCTGGTAGCACTATTTCCTTTCAATATTTAGTGATCACTTCAAGATCTCTTGAAAGGCAGGTCCCTCGACATTTGCTTATCTGAAAAGGATCTTATTTCTCCTTTGCTTAGGAAGCTTAGTTTGGCTAGATATGAAATTCCTGGTTGAATATATTTTTTCTTTAAGAATATTGAATATAGGCCCCTAATCTCTTCTGGTTTATAGGGTTTCAGCTGAAAGGTCTACTGTCAGCCTGATGGGGTTTCCTTTGTAGGTGACTTACCCTTTCTCTCTGGCTGCCTTCAACATTCTTTCTTTCATTTCAACCTTGGAAAATCTGACAACTATGTGTCTTGGGGATGATCTTCTTGTGTAAAATCTTGCAGGAGTTCTATTTTCTGAATTTGACTGTTGGCCTCTCTAGCAAGGTTGGGGAAGTTTTCATGGAAGATATCCTAAAATATGTTTTCCAAGTTGCTTGCTTTCTCACCCTCTCTTTCAGAGATGCCAGTGATTAATAGATTTGGCCTCTTTACATAATTTCATACTTCTTGGAGGTTTTGAACATCCATTTTTATTCTTTAATTTTATTTATTTTTGTCTGACTGCCTTATTTCAGAGACCCCGTTTTCAAGTTCTGAGATTCTTTCCTCAGCTTGGTTTATCCTGTTGTTAATACTTGTAACTGCATTGTGAAATTCTTGTATTTGTGTTATTCAGCTGTGTCAGATCCATTAGGTTCTTTTTTATACCAGCTATTTTGTCCTTCAGCTCCTGTATTATTTTATTGTGATTCTTAGTTTCCTTGGATTGGGTTTTGCCATTCTCCTGATTCTCGATGATCTTCATTCCTATCCATATTCTGAATTCTATTTCTATCATTTCAGCCAGCTTGGCTTGGTCAAGAACTTTTGTTGGCAAACTGGTGCAGTTTTTTGAAGGACATATGACACTCTGGCCATGAGAGTTACTGGAGTTCTTGTGTTGGTTCTTTCTCATCTCTGCATGTGGATGTTCCTTTAACTGCAGTGTAGATTGAGTCAATAGACCTCTTTTCTGTATGTTTTCACAGAGCCAAGACTTTGTGCAGGTTCTTTATTTGAAGCTGACTTCTTGTCTTTGGTTTCAGAGTGGGGTATGTAAGCGAGGTATTTGGGGTGTTGAAGTTTTGGGTTGTGATCCAGTAGGTGGCACTTACATGTATTGGTCAGTTGATAGACTCTTGCTCAGTTGTATGGCTCCCCGAAAAACCTCCAAGAAGTATGAATTATGTAAAGAGGCCAAATTTGTGAATCACAACTGCACTCCTCATTGTTTCCTCACAGTTGCAGCCATGTTCTCTCTCAATGCTCAGAAAGGGTGGGTCCCTCTCCCCCTTAAATGCTGGCTGTAGATCACAGCTTGGCACTCCTGGGCTGCCCACTGAAGCTCTGGGGCAATTTCAGTGTTTATGCTCCCCAACTTGGAGTTGCAGTGTTCCCCAACTTGGAGGCAGCAGAGGAAGGGTTCTTAGTAGCAGTTATGGCCAAGGGTATTTTGCTTGTCTCCTGGGGGCTCCACCTAGAAATAGGTAGGTCAGCAGTTGCTCAGTGCAATCAGCCCAGGATGGAAGGTCTGTGCTGTGGGCCCACGCTGGAGACTTCCTGTCTGGTGATAAGCAGGGAGGTTGGATGAGTCCTGTAGGAGACAGACTGGCCTCCTCTTCTTGGGTCTACTGCAGCTTGTTGGAGTTGTGGATAAGGCCTTAGGGTCTTTGCTCCTTTGTTAGTACGAGGGTAGCAAGGGCAGTTCCACTGCAGAAGCAGTGACAGGGAGGCTTTCATTTTCCCTGGGGGCTTTGTTCAGGGAGTTGCAGGGCTGCTACTGGCTTGATAGCTCTGGTGGTAGATGGCTGGAGGCCAAGGCCTGGAGGACCTGCCCAGTGAGGAGATATGGAAATGGGGATCCACATAACCATCTGGCCACTTTTTTATAGGGCTGCTGCAGTGTGCTGGGAGCCCACTCCAGTCCCTAGTCACCTTGGATTTTCCAGTACCTGGAGGTATCAACAGTGAAGGCTGTGAAACAGCAAATATGGTGGCCTGCTCCTCCCTCTGGGAGCTTTGTCCCAGAGAGGTACAGACCTATTGCCAGCCTGAATGTACCTGTAGGATGTGGCTGGAGGCTCCAGTTGGGAGTTCCCACCCAGTGAGGAGAAACAGGATTGGGGACCCACTTTAAAAAGCAGTCTGGTCACATTTTTGTAGGGCAGCTGTGCTATGCTTGGGGTCTGCTACTGCCCCTGGTCACCTCAGATTCTCCTAAGCCTGAAGGCCAGAATGGTTAAGTAACCCAAACAGGAAAGATGGCAGCCTGGCCCTCCCTTTGGGAACTGCATTCCAGGGAGGCTTTAAATCTCTGTCAGCTGGAGAGCATTGGTGAGGGTAGCTGGAGACCCTGGTTGGGAGGTCCCACTTAGTGAGGAGGAATGGGATTGGACACTTGCTTTAAAAAGCAGTCTGGCCATGTTTTTGCAGAGCAGCTATGCTCTGCTGGGGGACCACTTTCATCCCCCAGGTGGCCGGGACTCTCTAAACCCTGAAGGCTGGAATGGCTAATTGTCCAAAGAGCAAAGATGGCAGCCCACCTCTCCCTCTGGGAGCTCCATCCCAGGGAGGTTTTAAATCTCTATCAGCCAGAAACCACCAGTAGGGGTGGCTCAAGACCCTGGTTGGAGGTCCTGCCCAGTGAGGAAGAATGGGATTGGGACACGTTTAAAAAAGCAATCTGGCCATGTTTTTGTAGCACAGCTATGCTGTGCTGGGGGACCACTTCAGCCTCCAGTTGGCTTGGACTCTCCAAAGCCCGAAGGCTGCAACCACTAAGTTGGCCAAATGGCAAAGATGACAGGCCACCCCTCCCTGCTAGGAGCTCTGTCTCAGTGAAGTGCAACACTGCTATCAGTGGCTGGTTGGAGTTCCAATTTAGTGGGTCTTCTCCTATGAGGTACCTGAAGACTATGCTGCTCAGCCCTGTGGATTCAACCATTTTCCTAGGGATGTGTACAGGGGTCTAACCTCTCACTTTGCTGACATTGCAGTTACTTTTGCTGTGAATCCTGGAAAGCCCAGGTATCCAAGGCTCCCAGATCTGTTCATGTGCCTGAGTGGCTGCTTTGCCAAGACTCCACATAGCTCTTTGTGTCAGACTGAAGGCCCTGGTGGAGTGAGTTCAACCCAAGGGTTGTAAAGATCCATGGGAGAAGTGTGGGTTCCCAGGGTTGCACATTCACTCACTGCTTTCCTGAGTTGGGGAGGGTCCCCTGGCTCAGTATCTCTCCCAGGCGGGCCATCATCCTGCCTTGCTCCATGGGTTGAGTTGTTTCGTTGATTAGTCCTGATGCATATACCTGGATGTTTTAGTTGAAGGTGCTGTATTTATTTGCCTGTTCCATTCTTCTCTGTATTAGTTTGTTTTCATGCTGCTGATAAAGACATATCCAAGACTGGGAAGAAAAAGAGGTTTAACTGGATTTACAGTTCCACATGGCTGGGGAGGCCTCAGAATCATGGAGGGAGGCAAAAGGCACTTCTTACATGGAGGTGGCAAGAGAAAAATGAGGAGAAAGCAAAAGCAGAAGCCTCTGATAAACCCATCAATTCTCATGAGACTTATTCACTATCACGAGAATAGCATAGGAAAGATTGGCTCCTGTGATTCAATTACTTCCCCCTGGGTTCCTCCCACAACACATGGGAGTTCTGGGAGATACAATTCAAGTTGAAATTTGAATAAGGACACAGCCAAACCATATCACTCTCCATGAGAGCCACACACACCAGCTGCTTCTAGTCAGCCATCTTGAAAACCCCCTTGTAGTTTTCAAAGTAGAGATCTTTCACTTCTTTGGTCAAGTTAATTCTTAAGTATTTCATTTTATTTGTAGCTATTGTAAGTGAGATTAGTTTCCTGATTTCTTTTTCAGATGGTTTACTTTTGGCATATAGAACTGCTACTAATTTTTATATGTTGATTTTGTATCCTGCAACTTTACTGAATTTGCTTATCAGTTCTAATAGTTTCTTGGTGGAGTCTTTAGGTCTTTCCAAATATAAGATCATATCACCTGCAAACAAGAATAATTTGTTATTCTTGTTTCCATCCCTTTCCAATTTGGATGTCCTTTATTTCTTTATCTTTTCTAACTGCTGTAGCTAGGACATCCAGTACTATGTTGAATAACAGTGGTGACAGTTGGCATCCTTGTTATGTTCCAGATCTCAGAGGAAAGGCTTTCAGTTTTTCCCCCTTCAGTATGATACTAGCTGTGAGTCTGTCATATGTGGCTTTTGTTGTGTTATGTTTGTTCTATATTCAGAAGGTTTTTAGCTTCTTAATTTTTTTATCATCTTGATTTCTTCATTGACCTACTGTTCATTCAAGTGCATTAATTTCCATGTGTTTGTATATTTTCCAAAATTGCTCTTGTTATTAATTTCTAGTTTAATGATCATTTGGTTTTTCTCCTTCATGCTGTTGATAAGATGTATCACATTGATTAATTTGCATTTTTTGAACCATTCTTGCATCCCTGGGATAAATCCCATTTGGTCACAAAAAATGATCTTTTAAATGTATTCTTAAATTCAGTTTGCTAGTACTTGGTTAAGGATTTTTGCATCAATGTTCATTGGGGATATTGGCCTGTAGTTTTCTCTTTTTGATGTGTCTTTGTCTGATTTTGATATCAGGGTAATACTAGCCTCATAGAATAAGTTTGTAAGTATTTACTCCTCACCTATTTTTTTGGAATAGTTTGAATAGAACTTCTATTCATTCTTCTTTAAATGTTTGGTAAAATTCAGCAGAAAACCCATCAGGGCCCAGGCTTTCCTTTGCTGGGAGACTTTATTACAGCTTTGATCTTGTTACTTGTTATTGCTCTGTTCAGGTTTTGAATTTTTTCATAGTTAAATCTTGGTAGGCTGTAGTGTTAAGGATTTATCCATTTATTCTAGGTTTTTCCAATATATTGGTTTTTCCAATTTATTAGAGGCTACTGCTCCCAATATACACTTGAATAACCAATAGCCTCTAATAATCCTCCTAATTTCTGTGGTATTAGTTTTAATGTCCCTTTTTTAATTTCTAATTTTATTTATTTAGATCTTCTCTCTCTCTTTTTTTAAGTCTGGCTAAAGGTTTGACTTTCTCTTTTCAAAACACCAACTTTACATTTTGTGGATCTTTTGTATTCTTTGTTTCAATTTTATTTAGTTCTGTTTTTATCTTTTTAAATATTTTCCCTACTAATTTTGGGTTTCGTTTGCTCTTGCTTTTCTAGTTCTTTAAGATAAATCATTTTTTTATTTGAAGTTTTCCTACTTTTTTGATGTAGGCTCTTATAGCTACAAACTTTCCACTTAGTACTGCTTTTCCTGTATCCTACAGGTTTTGGTATATTATGTTTCCATTATTATTTGTTTCAATAAATTTTTAAATTTTCTTCTTAATTTCTTCATTGACCTACTGGTCATTCAAGTGTATATTGTTTAATTTCTGTGTGTTTGTATAGTTTCCAAAATTCCTCTTGTTATTGATTTCTAGTTTAATTCCATTGTGGTCAGAGAATATACTTGATATAATTTCAATATTTTTTGATGTTTAAAGACTTGTTTAGTGGCCTAACATATAGCCTATCATTAATAATGATCCATGTGCTTAGAAGAATGTTTATTTTGCAGCCATGGGATGAAATGTTCTGTAGATGTTTATTAGGTCCATTTGGCCTAATAAGATTAAGTCTGATGTTCCTCTTTTCATTTTCTGTCTGGTTGGTCTGTCCAATGCTGAAAGTGGGGTGTTGAACTCTCCAGCTATTATTGTATTGAAGTCTATATCTCTCTTTATCTATAACGATATTTGCTTTATATTTCTAGGTGCTCCAATATTGGGTGCATATGTATTTTCAATTGTTATATCCTCTTGCTGAATTGACCCTTTTATCATTTTATAATTACCTTCTTGGTCTCTTTTTATAGTTTTTGTCTTGAAATGTATTTTGTCTGACATAAGTCTAGCTACTCCTTCTCTTTTTTGGTTTTCACTTGCATGGTATATCTTTTTCCATCACTTTATAGCCAGTCTATGTATGTTTTTATAGGTAAAATGTGTTTCTTGTAGGTGACATATTCTAGGTCTTGGGTTTTTTTTCTTTTTCTATTTTAAATCAGTTCAGCCACTCTATGTCTTCTGATTGGAGAGTTTAGTCCAGTTACATTCAATGTTATTATTGATAAGAATTTATTACTGCCATCTTGTTATTTGTTTTCTGGTTTGTGGCCTGCTCTTCCTTCTTTCCTTTCTCCCTGTCTTCCTTTTACTGAAGGTAATTTTCTCTGGTGGTATGCAATGATGCTTGCAAATATCTCATAATCCATTATTTTAAACTAATGACAACTCAACACTAATTACATAAACAACAAAAAGAACTAACAAGGCAAGAGCATACTAATGAAAACTCAACACTTTAACTTCATCCCCCAACTTTTTAACTTTTTGTTGTTTCTATTTACATCTTTTTGTACTGTCTATGTCTTAAAAAGTTATTTGACATGGTTTGGATTTATGTCCCTGCCCAACTTCACGTCAAATTGTAATCCCCAATGTTGGAGGAGGGGCCTGGTGGGAGGTGATTAGATCATCGGGGCAGACTTCCCCATTTGGTGCTGTTCTTGTGATAGAGTTCTCACGAGATCTGGTTGTTTAAAGTGTATGGCACCTCCCCCACTCTCTCTTCCTCTTGCTCCAAAACCTGTGGAACTGTGAGCCAATTAAACCTCTTTTTCTTTGTAAATTACCCAGTCTCAGGCATTTCTTTAGAGCCGTGTAAGAATGGACTAACACATTATTTAATTATTATTTTTGATCAGTTTATCTTTTAGTCTTTCTATTGAAGATATGAGTAGTTTACACACTGCAATTACAGTCATAACAGTCTGTGTTTTTCTGTGTATTTACTACTACCAGTGAGTTTTGTACCTTCAGAGATTTCTTATTGTTCATTAACATCCTCTTCTTTTGGACTGAAGAACTTTAGCATTTCTTGTAGGACAGGCCTGGTGATGATGAAATCCTGCATCTTTTGTTTGTCTGGGAAAGTCTTCATTTCTCCTTCATGTTTGAAAGATATTTTTGCTGGATATACTATTCTGGAATAAAAGTTATTTTCCTTCAGCCCTTTAAATATGTCATGCTACTTTCTGCTGGCCTATAAGGTTTTTGCTGAGAAGTCTGCTACTAGACACATATTGGAGCTCCATTGTATATTATCTGTTTCTTTTCTCTTGTCGCTTTTAGGTTTTTTGTTTTTTTTTTACTCCTTTCTCCCCTCTTTTCAAGCAGAAGAAAGAAGTCTCTCCCAGAGCTGCCAGCTGCACTGCTTGTGTTTGGAGGAGGATGGCACAGGCATTCCCTTGGCTGCCTTGGCCGGTGTCTCACTAGGTCTCCTGGCCCCCAAGTCCATTGGCTCTGAGCCCAACACAGCACCAGGACTTGTCCAGTAATTGCAGTTCTTGAAGCCTAGACTGACTTTCAAATTTATTTAGGACCCATAGCACTTTAGCCCATGGTGGCAAGACTTGCCAGAACTCAGGTTCCAAACACTGGGATGGATGATTTGCCTCTGGCATAGCTGGTCTAAATACTCTCTGTGTGGGCACCAGCAGATTTCTGCCCAGTATGACTTTCTACTGTGACAGGGAAGCACTAAGTTTCAATGCAAAGATCCCACAATTACGGTGCTTTCCCTTCCCCAAGTGCAGATTTCCTCTCTGCATCATGTGGTCACTGCCAGGGGATGGGAGAAGGGTGGCATCAGCAGTTCAAGACTTTCTTTCCTACCCTCTTCAGTTCCTCTTTCACTAATACGAAGTCAAACCAATTACTGTGCTCACTTACCTAATGTTTCATTCTTATGAAGGTGCTTTTTTGTGTGGATAGTTGTTAAGTTTGGTGTTCCTCTAGGGAGGAAAATCAATGCAGGCTTCTGTTCAGCTATCTTGCTCTGGCTGTCTTGGAAACTCTACTTTCTGTGCCATTTTTCTTTAAAAAACATTATTTTTAGTTTCAATAGCTTTAGTAGTACAAGTTATTTTTGGTTACAAGGTTGAATTATATAGTGGTGAAGTCTTTGATTTTAGTGTACACATCACCCAAATGGTGTATATTATACCCACTAGATGGTTATTCATCCCTTAGTCCTCTCCCACCCTATCCCCTTCTGAGACTCCAATGTCCATTATACCACTCTGTATGCCTTTGCGTACCCATAGCTTAGGTCCCACTTACAAGTGAGAACACATGGTATTTTATTTTCCATTCCTGAGTTACTTCACTTAGGATAATCGCCTCCCGTTCTATCCAAGTTGCACAAAAGACACTATTTTGTTCTTTTTAATGCCTGAGTAGTAGTATTCCATTATATATCTATATCTGGATCATCTATCTGTCCCTCTCTCTATCTATCTATCCATATACATCTCACATTTTCTTTATCCACTCATGGATGGGTATTTAGGTTGATTCTGTATCTTTGCAATTGTGAATTGGGCCATGATAAACATATGAGTGTAGGTGTCTTTTTTATACAATGACTTCTTTTCCTTTGGATAGATACCCAGTAGTGGGTTGTTTGGATCCATGTATTTAATAAATAGAACAATTGAGTATTTCTTTTGGCCTAGAGCATAAAATAGTTGCTGAGACACAAAGAGACCCAAGAAAGTTGAGGAACCTCTGATATAGCTTCATGAAGGGCCAAAAATTTTGACAGAAAAGAAACTTTATACTCAACATTGTAGGCCAGATATTTGTTTTTGGGTAATGCAATATAGTGAACAAAAACAAGAAGGAGGAAGAGGAGCGGGAAGGGAAAGGAGGAAGTAGTAGAATAAGAATGGCCATTAACTGAGCACTTAACTAAGTGCCAGGCTTTGTGCTAAGCATTTTACCTACAATAATATTTTTCAATATAAGGCCTGTGCCATCATAGTACATATTGGATTTTCTCTGTTCTTGTTGGTAAAACAGCCATTACCCAAAGCAACCTTGGCAGCCCTGTGCCTCTTCCTGCCAGGCACCCCCTGGACTTCCCTATAAAATAGCAACTTAATGAGCCAAGCAGGGGACCTTTATGACCTTGCTCCAGCACCATGGCTGATATTTGTTATGCTTAACTATTGCTTGGCCTTCCTAATGTTAAATATTTAGCATTCCACCCTTGTTCAGTCCTCACAGCAACACCTTTGGGGATGCCGATTCCAATGGCCCAAAATATATCTTGACCTTGCAGCCAGTTTATATTTTTCTTGATGTGAGAGATAACACTAAATATAAGGAGATCTTTCTCTGAAGTTTGATCAGCTGACACAAATTTCCCAATTTTCAAGGACACTACCTAATATTTTATTCGAATTAAAAAAATCAACAAATATATATTTTGCAAGAGGCAAATCTGTATGTGTGTGTGTAATGTAATGTAATGCCTAGAGCAATCACTTTAAAAAGCTGCATAAAGAGATGTACTCACAAACACTATAGATAAAATAGAATTCTAAAAAAAAAAAAGTTGACATAACCCACAGGAAGGCAGAAAAAGACAAATAGAACATGCAGAAAAAAAATAAAATGGCAGACATAAGTCCTAACATATCAGAATTACATTAAAAGTCAATGGGGCAGGCTGGGCGCAGTGGCTCATGCCTGTAATCCCAGAACTTTGGGAGGCCGAGGCGGGCAGATCACGAAGTCAGGAGTTAAGACCAGCCTGACCAACATGGTAAAACCCCATCTCTACTAAAAATACAAAAATTAGCCAGGCGTGGTGGTGGATGTCTGTAATCCCAGCTACTCAGGAGGCTGAGGCAGGAGAATCACTTGAACCTGGGAGGCAGAGGTTGCAGTGAGCCGAGATCGTGCCACTGCACTCCAGCCTGGGTGACAGAGTGAGACACTGTCTCAAAAAAAAAAAAAAAAAAGTCAATGGGGCTGGGTGCAGTGGCTCACACCTGTGATACCACCACTTTGGGAGGCCGAAGTGGGAGGATCACTTGAGGTCAGGGGTTCAAGAACAGCCTGGGAAACATAGCAAGACCATAACTCTATGAAAAAATAAAAAAAATTAGCCAGGTATGGTGGTGTGTGCCTGTAACCCTAGCTACTCAGGAGGCTGAGGCAGAAAAATTGCTTGAGCCCAGGAGTTCTAGGTTACAGTGAGCTATGATCACATGACTGCACTCCAGCCTGCACTCCAGACCCTGTCTCCAAAAAAAAAAAAAAAAGAGCCAATGGGTTAACTACCCCATAATAACAAGCTAAACAAGAAAAGTTACATGATCATATTAATCAAAGCAGAAACAAATTTGACAAAATTTAACACTCATTCATGATAATAAAAAAAAAACTTTCAGGAAAACAGGAATAGAAGGGAACTGCTTCAAATTGATAAAGATCATCTACTAAAAACATACAGCTATTAATAAACTTAATGTTTATAGATGTTGGTGGGGATGGTAAAAGGGGAATTATTATACACTGCTGGTGGGAATGTAAATTAGTACAACCTTTATGGAAAACAGTATGAAGATTTATAAAGAACTAAAAGTAGATCTACCATTTGATCCAGCAAAACCAAGATGGTGACAAGAGTAACCTCTTGTTGTCCTCACTGCTACACTCTCACCAGTGCCATGACAGTTTACAAATGCCATGACAGTATCAGGAAGTTACCCTATATGGTCTGAAAAAGGGAACCATGGATAATCCACCCTTTGTTTAGCATATAATAAAGAAATAAGCCTGGGCGCAGTGGCTCACGCCTGTAATCCCAGCACTTTGGGAGGCCATGGCAGGTTGATCGTGAGGTCAGGAGATCGAGACCATCCTGGCCAACATGGTGAAACCCCGTCTCTACTAAAATACAAAAAAAAAAAAAAAAAATTAGCCAGGCGTGGTGGTGGGCGCCTGTAGTCCCAGCTACTCAGGAGGCTGAAGCAGGAGAATGGCATGAACTCAGGAGGTGGAGGTTGCAGTGAGCCGAGATTGCACCACTGCACTCCAGCCTGGGCGACAGAGAGAGACTCTGACTCAAAAAGAGAAAGAAAGAAAGGAAGGAAGGAAGGAAGGAAGGAAGGAAGGAAGGAAGGAAGGAAGGAAGGAACCATAAAAATGGGCACCCAGGAGCCCTCGGGGCTGCAATGTCTATGGTGTAGCCATTCTTTTATTCCTCTACTTTCTTAATAAACTTGTTTTCACTTTATGTACTCACTCTGAATTCTTTCTTTCTTGAGACCCAGGAACCCTCTCTTGGGGTCTGGCTTGGGACCCCTTTCTGGGTAACATCTTTCTGGCAACGATGAAGGGACGAAACTGAGGAGATCCCCCAGGAAACAGACTGCAGCACTGATTGGTTGACTTTGGGTAAGTGGTGGTGAGGCAGGAAAATAGGGTCTGGAGACAAGGAACATAAGGCCGATTCACACTTCAGCTATGACAGGAAATAACCTCTCCATGAGGCATACACCAAATAAATGACTTTGTAACTTTACTTCATCCTCTCCATTTATATAGGGCATACCCGAAGAAACCAGTGATATCTTCTAGGGATATCTTTTTTTGTTGCTGTTGAGACAGGGTCTTGCTCCGCCACCCTAGGCTGGAGTGCAGTGGCTCACTGCAACCTCTGCCTCCCAGGCTTGAGTGACCCTCCCACCTCAACCTCTCAAGTAGCTGGGACTACAGGTACACATCACCACACCTGGATAATTGTTGGATTTTTTTTGTAAAGACAGGTTTTTTTTGTTTTTTTTTTCATGTTGCCCAGGCTGGTCAATTCCTTTTAGACCTACACTTGGAGTAGTGTGATGTTGGCTAATCTATTTTGGAGGAAAACCACTGTTTTTGATAGAATTAAGGAATTCTAGAATGCAAAGAAATTTTTAGGTAACCTAGGGCTTGCTCCTAGGATTTTCTCCTTATTTTGCTGATGAGGAGAGGTAGATAGCATGTAGTTGGATCCTGTTTTTTCATCCAATGTTATAATTTTTCACTTCTGATTAAAGGGTTTACTCCATTTATATTTAATGTTGGACTTATATGGTTTATATTTAATGGTTGGATTTATAGCTGTCATTTGACTGTGTTCTACATGTCTCATGTTTTTGGTTGCTGTATTGCTTCTTTACAGCCTCCGTTTGTGTTAAATATGTATTTTATAATTGCACCATTTTACTTTGTTGGTGTTTTAGCATTAGTCTTTTGAGTAATATTCTTAGTGGTTGCTCTAGCAATTGCAATATACATGCTCATTTGAAACAATCTAGCTTTGATTAATACTAACTTTAGTATATAGAAACTTTGTTCCAATATAGCATCATTTTCTCTCCCCTCCTTTGTATTATTGTAATAGAAATTATATTTATATATGTTATAATGCCAAAATAAACTTATATGATTACTGTTTTTATTCAATTGTCTTTTAACTCCATTTAGAGAAGAAAAAAGTAAAAAGTATATTTATACTATTTCTTATCTTTATCTATATAATTACCTTTATTGATGCTATTTCTTTGTAGTGATGCAAGTACTATCTTCCAGTTTCATTCCTTTTCAGTCTGAATGATTTTCTTTAGAATTTATTTAAAACAACAACAACAACAACAAAATAAAAACTAGAATCTTGCTCTGTTGCCTAAGCTGGAGTGCAGTGGCACAGTCTTGGCTCACTGCAATCTTTGCCTCCCAGGTTCAAGCTATTCTCCTGTAGCTGGGATTAAAGGCATGCACTAGCACGCCCTGATAATTTTTGTATTTTTAGTAGAGATCGGGTTTCACCATAGTGGCCAGGCTGGTCTGGAACTCCTGACCTCAAGCAATCTGCCCACCTCAGCCTCCCAAAGTGCTGGGATTACAGGCATGAGCCACTGCACCCAGCTAGAATTTCTCACAGGACAGGTATGCTAGTGACAAACTATCTTAATCTTTCTTTATCTGGTAATGTCTTTATTTTGCTTTCAATTTTGAAGAATAGTTTTACTGGATATATAATTCTTGGTGGTCAGTTTCTTCTTTTTCTTTCAGTACTTTGAATATGTCAATTTATTGACTTCTGAGCTCCATTATTTCTGATAAGAAGCAAGTTGTTAATCTTACTATTTCTCATATGTGAATAATTATTTTTTATTTTTGCTACTTCTAAGATTTTCTCTTTTTATTTGACTTTTGATGGTTTGACTATGATATGTCTAGGTGTGGATCTCTTTATGTTTAGGCTACTTGGAGTTCTTTAAACTTTTTGGATGTGTAGATTAATGTTTTCCAGCAAACTTGGGACATTTTCAGCTACTATATCTTCAATAGTTTATTTTTCTTCTTTCTCCCTTCTCTCCTTTTGGAACTTCTATTTTGCATATGTTGGCATGCCAGTTGTTTTTCATTGTTTCTGACACTCTGTTACTTTTTTAAAGTTCTTTTGTTTGTTTCTTTAGACTGGATAACGTCTATTGACCTATCTTCAAGTTCACTGATTCCGTTTTTCAGCCTAAACTTGCTGTTGAACCTTCCATTAAGTTTTGTATTTGTTACTGTACTTTTTAATTCCAGAGTTTGTCTTTGGTTCTTTAATTTCTATCTTTCTTTTGATATTGTCTGTCTAATGAGGCATTGTTTTCATATTTGTTTTAAATTTTTTAAAAGTGGTTTTCTTTAATTTTCCAAACACATTTATAATAAGCTGATTTAAAAGTTTTCTCTATTAAGTATGCTCTTCAGATAGTATGGGCCACAGTCTCCTGTTTCTTTGCATGTGTTGTACTTTTTTGTCAAAAATTATACATTTTAGATTTTTTTTTTTTGCTAAACACCAGAGTATTTTAATGACTCTGAAATTTTATTACCCCACCCACACCAGGGTTTGTTGTTGTCTGTTTAGCAATTTACATAGGCTAGTTCTATAGAGTCCCTGCAGTATGCTGCCACAGAAATCTATGCTCACTTTTTAAAAAATTCTTGTTTCTATTTTTAAGCCTAACTTCCTAAGGGTTCCCCTGTGTTTACATACTTCAGGGGTCAGACAATGATTGGTTAGAAGGTTTTCTTAAATGACTTGAATAAGTAAATCTTCCGCAACTGGCTGAGAGAAGCTGTTTATGAGTTTCCACATGCCTTCAAAGTTCAGGCAGTTTATAAATTTGCCTTAGGTTTCATTGCCTGCTTACACTGAGCTCCAAGGTCAGTAAGAGATGAATAAGTAACTTGGGCCCCTGTTGGTATTTCCTGAACATGCATGCAGCCTTGAACATGCACACAACCTTCTAAATCCCCAGGAACATTACAGACATATTATAGAGCTTATCAAAGTCCCTTGTGGCTCTCTTGTTTCTCAGGTAACCCGATAAAATATGTGCTAGTCTCTTGGTGCCTCAACCTATATTGCAGCCCTAAGCAGTTGCAATGCTGACTTTGAGCAGATTGCTTCTAATTGCTATTTTTTTCATGAATATCCAGAGATAGAGCTTTTTTGAGGTTCTCCAAGTCAGATCAGTTCCTTCCAGCAGACACAAGTCCTCAAGACTACCTTATCACAGAGGTGACACTCAGAGAGGGAAAAAGATGGAAAATATAAAAAAGAACATAAAAAACATAAGGAATAACATGAACAAATCTAACTTTCATGTAATTGGAGTTCCAAAAGGAGAGCAGAGAGAGAAAGAGAGAATAGGGAAGAGATGATCTTTGAAAAGTTAATGGCTAAAATTTTCCCAAAACTAATGAAAGACATAAAGCCACTGAGGCATGAATTCCTGAAAATCCCAAGCAGGATGAATATAAAGAAAGTCACATCTTGGCACATTACAGTAACACTAATAAAAACCAAGGTCAAAGAAAAAAATTTATAACAGCCTGAGGGGGAGAAATATTACCTTCAGTTTTTAATTGATTTGGTGCTGACTTTCAATAAAATGGTGGCAGTGAGAATATAAGTAGTGAAAAAAGTAACTGGTAATCTAGAATTACAGACCCAGAAAATACACCCAGCAAAAACATCCTGCAAAAATGAAGGAGAAATGAAAATGTTGTCAGAATAACAAGAACAGAGAATACTTCCTAAGCAGAATTACACTAAAATTACTATAAAAGGTAGTTCTTCAGGCAGAAGGAAAATAATTTCAGATAAAAGCCTAGAAATTCAGTAAGGAGTGAAAGACAATAGAAAGAGTAATTGTATGGATTAATCTAAATGAATATTGAGGATATGCAACACTAATATATTGTCTTGTGGGGTGTAAAATATGTTTAGGATTACAATACATGAAAACAATAAAACAAAAGGTAGAAGAGACTAAATGGAATTATAATGTTCTAAAATCTGAGCATTGCTAGGGAAGAGGTTAAATTAATCATGTATATTTACTATAAGAAGTTCAGGATGTACGTAACAACCCAAGGGTAATCACTTAATTAAAAAAAGAATATATAATAGAAAAAGTTAATAGTGGGGTAATGAAACTAAATATTTGATTAATCCAAAAAGAAGGCATAAAAGAAAAGTAGGGTCAGACATGGTGGCTCATGCCTGTAATCCTAGCACTTTGGGAGGCCGAGGGGGGTGGATCACTTGAGGTCAGGAGTTTGAGATCAGCCTGACCAACATAGTGAAACCCCGTCTCTACTAAAAATACAAAAATTAGCCGGGCATGGTGGCACATGTCTGTAATCCCACCTACTTGGGAGGCTGAGGCAGGACAATTGCATGAACCCAAGACGTGGAGGTTGCAGTGAGCCGAGATCACACCACTGCACTCCAGCCTGGGTGACATAGCAAGACTCTGTCTCAAAAAAACAAAAAAAAAAAAACCAGAAAAGTGAAAGGAATATAAAAGAGGTTAAGTAGAAAACAAATAATAAGATGGTAGATAAAACCTAAATATTATGAATAATTCTACTAAATGTAAACAGACTAAATATTCCAGGTGGAAGACTAAGATAACCTGAATTTTTTTTTTTTAGACAAAGTTTTGCTCTTGTTGCCCAGGCTGGAGTGCAGTGGTGCAATCTCAGCTCACTGCAACCTCTACCTCCCAGGTTCAAGCAATTCTCTTGTCTCAGCCTGCCGAGTAGCTGGGATTACAGGCATCCGCCATCATGCCCAGCTAATTTTTTGTATTTTTAGTAGAGACAGGATTTCACCATGTTGGTCAGGCTAGTCTCGAACTCCTCCTGACCTCAGGTGATCCACTTGCCTCAGCCTCCCAAAGTGCTGGGTTTACAGGTGTGAGCCACTGCACCTGGCCGATAGCCTGAATTTTTAAAAAAGAAAACCTACATGGTGCCTACAAGAGACCACACCTTGAAGATAAAATTACAGAAATATGTAAAGTAAAATGATTGAAAAAGATATCCCATAAAAGTGTAAAGGAAAATGGGTTCAGCTACATTAATATGAGATAAAGTAAATTTTAGGTAAGAAGCTTTGTAGAGATAAAGAGGGGTATGATATAATGATAAAGGATTAATTTGCCGTATATCATATAGCAATTTAAAATCTATATGTACCTACAATATAGCCTCAAAATATATAAAGCAAATTTGACAGAAATAGACAAATCTTCAATTATATTAGGAGACATTTGCTCTAGTTGACATATAGAACATGGCACACAACAAAATACATACTTTTTTTTTTTTTTTTGAGAGGAGGACTTGCTCTATTGCATGGGCTGGAGTGTAGTAGTGCAATTATAGCTCACTGCAGCCTTGAGCTGCTGGGCTCGAGCTACCCTCCCACCTCAGCCTCTCAAGTAGCTGGGATTACAAGTGCGAGTCACCATACCTGGCAAAATACATATTCTTTTTTTCAAGTATACATGCAATATTTACATAAATTTATCTGGATAGAATACTAAATCATAGGTCAGATGCAGTGGCTCATGGCTGTAATCCCAGCTTTTTGGGAAGCCAAGGTGGAAAGATCACTTGAGCTCAGGAGTTGGAGACCAGCCTATTCAAGATAGTGAGACCTGGTATCTACAAAAAAAATAAAAAAAATTAGTTAGGTATGTTGACACACACCTGTGGTCCTAGCTACTTGAGAGGTTGAGGTGGGAGGATTGCTTGAGCCCAGGGAAATTGAGGCTGCAGTGAGCCATGATTGCACCACTGCACTCCAGCCTGGGCAACAGAGCAAGACCTTGTCTCAAAAAAAGGAAGAAGAAGAAGAAGAGGAAGAAGAAGAAGAAGAAGAAGAAGAAGAAGAAGAAGAAGAAGAAGAAGAAGAAGAAGAAGAAGAAGAAGAAGAAAGAAGAAGAAGAAGAAGAAAGAGGAAGAGGAAGAGGAAGAGGAAGAGGAAGAGGAAGAAGAAGAAGAAGAAGAAGAAGAAGAAGAAGAAAGGACTATAAAACAAATTTGTTGCCTCAAAAAATTTCATAGGATTGTATTTCCAACAGAATGTGTTCTCTGATCACAGTAGAATTAAGGTAGGTATTAATAAAAAAAGAATAATTTAGAACATCTTTGATATTCTTAGAAATTAAGCAATGCAGTTCTAAATAACCCATAGGTAAAGAGGAAATGAAAAATAAATTAGAAATCCTTTAAAACTGTTGGGTGGATCACTTGAGGTCAGGAGTTCGAGACTCAGCCTAGCCAACATGGTGAAACCCCGCCTCTACTAAAAATACAAAAATTAGCTGGGCATAGTGGTGGGTGCCTGTAATCCCAACTACTTGGGAGGCTGAGGCAGAAGAATTGTTTGAACCTGGGAGGCAGAGGTTGCAGTGAGCCAAGATCGAGCCACTGCACTGCAGCCTGGGCAACATAGTGAGATTCCATCTCAAAAACAAACAAACAAACTGGATTATATTTAAAAATTGCATTGTAATGAAAATGCAACATGTCAAAATGAATAGGATCCTGCAGTTGAGCAAAGGAAATGAAACACGACAATATACCTGTGATACAAGGTAGAAAATTATGAATGTCTTCACCAAATAACAAATAGAGCTCTACTGAGGTTTAGAGGTAGGAGCAGGTGTATCCCAGAGGTGGACTACAAAAGGCCTCATAGAAGTGGTGACATTTAAATGAGGTTTTAAACAAATATGATGTAAAGTTGGAGCTATAGAATAGAGGTAAGAAGAAAAATGTCTAATAGGTTGCAGCTCAAGTTGTGATCACAGAAAAATTAATCAAATTTTAAAAATTAATTGCCTAAGTACACATATTATAAAAAGAATAAAGGCTGAAAAATCAACCCATCTTAAGAAATTAGAAAGAGAAAAGCAAGTTTGAAAGACTCAATATTGGAAAAGATCTATTCTACAGATGTAATGCAATCCTGACTGAGATCTCAACAAATCTGTGTGTATACGTGTTGCATATATGCAACTTGACAAGGGCCATAGCAAAGATAAGGCTAGATAGGTAGGTAGGGGCCAGGGCAGATAGGGCATTGTTGATCTTATTACGGAGTTGGAAGTTTATCCTTAAAGTAGGGAGCAATGAAGGGTTGTTACGCAGATGAGCTATATATTAAAATATATCACATTGATAACAGCTTTAAGAAAAAATAGATTAAGCATAAAAGGTTGTTGTAAAAATCTAGAGATATAATGGTGATTTTGATAGTGGCAATAGGAAAGGATAGAAGTGGACAGATTTGAAACCTATTTAGTAGGCAGGTTTCAAGACTTGTTACTAGAGTCGATGGATAATGCCTATGTTCCTAATTTGGAAAATGGGTAGACGGTATTGAATTTTGAACCATATAATCGTACTCTTGTGATATTCTCCTGCAGTTCCAGGCAGCCCAGAAAGAGCAATAGAAATAATATAGATTTGTGTAGTGGTACAGATTAGCAGAAATGATGAAAGTCAAGAAAGGGGAAAATTTTGAGGTGGTAGCAAACAAAGAGCTAAAATAATTGACCATGGTGTCCAGGTTAGTTTCAAGACAAATGAAACCATACTGGAATGTAATCTGAGAGAAGTGAGACATATCAGTTGAAGATTACAATAAAAACAAACAGTGAGTTCGATTAAGAGGAAGGAGAAAAGTAAATGTGCAGAAGATTAATATTAGAGAAGATTTTTTAAATGGAGATCTTGCAGGTAGCATTTTTCAAGGCATATTTAAGTGTGACATATAGCTTAGTCTGAGGATGATTGAGTTATCTTAGGTAAAATGGAGGTCATGGAATTTCAAAAGAGGTCAAAGAATTGTGAGTCCTGGATGTTAATGGTTTCTGTTAATGGATGTGGGAAACACCAAAAGTGGTTGTAGAAGACAGAAAAAGATTGAGAGTCAGATACTACAATTAGAAAAACACAAAGCTTTTGATAGAAAATTTCTGAAAATTGAAAAACTTTTGAGCTCATTGATGGCAAGAATTGTGTTTCATTCATCCTTGTCTTTTTTGAATATAGCACATCTAGAACATAGCAAGTGCTCAACAAATATTTGCTGGTTGAACTGACTCCATTGCCTTTTATTCCTCAGAAATGTGTATTTGCCCATGATATGCTAGATAGCTATTTCAAATGGAGAGATCAGGTGATGAAGAGGTGATCTAAGAACTGAGTGACAATAAGAGTCAACCCAAGATCAGGGTAAAGAATATTCTAGGCAGTGGAAAGATCTTGTCAGGAACAATCTTGGCATGTTTCAGAAGCAAAGATTGCTGGTGTAGTTGCAGCTTATTGGTCAAGGGAGAAGAAAATGATGAATGTGGCTGGACACAGTGGCTCATACCTGTAATCTCAGCACTTTGTGAGGCCGAGGTAGGGGGATCACTTGCATCCAGGAGTTTGAGACCAGCCTGGGCAACATAGCGAGACTTAGTCTTGACAAAAAATAAACTAATTGGGCATGGTGGCACATCCTGTAGTTCTAGCTGCTAGGGAGGCTGAGGAGGCAGGATTGCTTGAGTGCTGGAGGTTGAGGTTGCAGTGAGCCATGATCACACCACTTCACTCAGCTTGGGTGACAGGGTGAGACCCTGTTTCAAAAAAAAAAAAGAAGGAAGGAACATCAAATTGAATTAAATTGTGGAGGAAAAAGTATTTAGGCAAACATACATAGAAATTACCAGAACCCAGGTTTACTAATAGGAAAAAGTACTTTCTTTAGGTCAAAGATAAAAATTCGTTTTTATCTAATTAGAACACAGAGTGTGTCATTTATATTAAATTGCATTCTCCTGAGTTTCCTCATATTTCATAGGTCACCCATCTCATTGCCTTTGCTGCATCCTCCTCTTCTCCAAACCTCCAATGTTGGAGGACCCCCAAGCTCAACCATTCCTTGACCATTTCTCTCTCTCTCTTTTTTTTAGAGATGGGGTCTCACTCTATGGGCCAGGCTGGAGTGCAGTGGTGTGATCATCATTCCCTGTAGCCTCAAACTCCTGGGCTCCAGCAATCCTCCTTATCTCAGCCTTCTGAGTAGCTGGGACTACAAGTGCACACCAGCACACCTGGACCTACGTGATCTGATCCCTAGCTTCCTTTGACTGTATATTTTACCTCTTTGCCCCTTATTCTTGTCAAACTGTCCTTCTTGCTCATCATTTCTCTATACACATTCACTTCTTGGGAAATCTCTTACAGTTTGATGGCTTTAAATACCATATATATGCTGATGATTCTCAAGTTTATGTTTCTAGCTCCAACCTCTTACCTGATCTTCAGACTCATATATGAAACTGCTAACTTAATGTCTCTAATTGGATATCCATTAGCATGGGTAGAAGCTCAACATGTCCAAAACAAAACTCATACCAGAAAACTTTTCTTATCCTAGTCTTTGCTATTTCTAGAAAATTGCATCCTGATTCATCCTTACTACTTAGGACCAAATCTAGGAGTGAGCTTTTTTCTTTCTTTCTTTCTTTTTCTTTTCTTTTCTTTTCTTTTCTTTTTCCTTCCTTCCTTCCTTCCTTCCTTCCTTCCTTCCTTCCTCTCTCTCTCTCTCTCTCTCTCCACCCCCCACCGCTTCTTTCATTTTGAGACAGGGTCCTATTGTCCAGGCTGGAGTACAGTGGTGTGATCATAGCTCATTGCAGCTTTAAGCACCTGGGCTCAAGGGATTGTTCTGCCTCAGCCTCCTGAGAAGCTGGGGTTGCAGGTGCACACCACCACACCCAGCTAATTTTTTTATTTTTATTTCTTGTAGAGAGGGGGTCTCATTATGTTGCCTAGAATGGTCTTGAACTTCCGGCTTCAAAGAATCTTCCTGCCTTATCTTTGCAAAGAATTGAGATTACAGGTGTAAGTCACCACATCTGGCTCATTTCTTTCTTTTAAATTGTGTATCCAAACTACACTCAAATCTTGTCAGTTCTAGCTTAAAGTTTAATTCCAAGTCAAACCATTTCTCTCCACCTCCACTACTATCACCTTGTCCAAGTCACTACCATCTATTGCCTGAACTATTGCAAAAGCCTCCTAACTAAACTCCTTACTTCTTTTCCTTCCTGACTATAGATAATTCTCCCCTTAGCAGCCAAAGTGATCTTAAATGATCACATTATGTCACTCTCATGTTCTAAACTTCCAATGGTTTAACATGTCACTTAGAATAACATCAAAATGTCTTACAATGGTGACAGTCATATATGTCCATATATAGTCAGAGTCTTTAATATGCAAATGTTAAGAAAAACTGCATATTGCAGTTTCAGTCAATGACAGACCAAATATGTGATGGTGGTCCCATTAGATTATAATACTGCATTTATACCTCTTTTCCAATTTGTGTATCCACATTTTTTCAAATGAATTATGTCATTCACTTTTTAAAAAATTGATACGTAACAGATATAGACATTTTCAGAGCACATATGAATAATTTGATACATCTATATAATGTGTAAAGTTTTTTGTACCTTTTCTATGTTTAGATATGTTTAAGTATAAAAATACCATTGTGTTACAATTGCCTGCAGCATTTAATACAGTAACATGCTGTGCAGGTTTGTAGCCTAGGAGAAACAGTCTACACCATATAGCTGGAGAAACAGTCTACACCATATAGCTTAGATGTGTAGTAGGCTATACCATAGGTTTGTGTAAGTACACTCTATGATGTTTGCATAATGACAAAATTGCTTAACAATGCATTCCTCAAATGTATCCCTGTCATTAAGTGATAAGTGCTAGAATGTAAGCCCACATTATGATGTAGTTTCCAAAAACAACTCATGTTACCTTACACTGCATTAACAGAAGTGCATTGTTTGAAGAAAGGCAGGTGCTAGTTCTTCCAGTCAGACTACTTTGGAATGTTATATTTGACTCCAGGTATTTCATATTAAGATATCTTAATATTAATTGCTCTATTTCAGATAAAGAATGTTTTTCAGAAGACAGAAAGTAGGATGGTAAAAGGACAAATTATGCCTGGTGAGGAACCATTACAGGAACCGAGAATCTTTACCTTGAATACTTGATGATTAGGGAAGAGCCATGAAAGTTCTCCCCAAACAGCTAAACATCTGCCACATGAAAAAGGGGGTATACATATTCTTTTTTTTTTTTTTTTAGATGAAGTCTCACTCTTGTCCCCCAGGCTAGAGTGTGATGGCGTGATCTCGGCTCATTGCAACCTCTGCCTCCCGGGTTCAAGCAATTCTTCTGCTTCAGCCTCCCGAGTAGCTGGGATTACAGGCACCTGCCATCACACTTGGCTAATTTTTGTACTTTTAGTAGAGACACGGTTTCACCATATTGGCCAGGCTGGTCTCGAACTCCTGACCTCAGGTGATCCACCTGTCTCAGCCTCCCAAAGTGCTGGGATTACAGGCGTGAGCCACTGTGCCTGGCCGGCTGTTATACTTATTCTTGTTAGCTACAGGGGAAAAAAAACAATGGTAGGAGGTTTCAGAGAGGAAGCTCAGCACTTACAAGGAAGAACTGCTCAACAGTTTTTTCCAAACCAATGTTCTGCAGCATACATGTTAATTTAAACAAGGTATCTTGTGTCTTTACTGCAGGATATCTCAGAGTCTTTAATATGCAAATGTTAAGAAAAGGATACAGTATGCCACATTTCCCAAACTTATTTGTCCATAGACACTTCTATTTACAGAACTGTGTTAATGTCTCTTGAAACAATGGTCATAGAACAGTTTGGGTTAAAGCTATTTAAAAATGAACAGGCTGTCTTCTAAAGGAGTAGGGTCAGGTTCACATCAAGATATCTGGAAAAACTGGTTGGTCTGGCTGCCGCTCTTATACTTCTGAAATGCTTGTCATTAAAACTGAAGTATATAAAGTTTGGACACTTAGAGCAATTTCTCTTACCTGTTAACAGTAACATTATCTGTTAATATTAACAGGTGCCTGTTAACATGAACATTGTTACGTATTAACATTAACAGTATGAGACCCAACACTGTTCTACATGAGAATAATGTTTTAAAACCAATGGAAATGAAGCTCTCTAGAACAGTGATTCTGAACTTTTTTCCTAGTAACACACTGCACAGTCGTGCCATTCCCGTGTCTATCCTCTGATTCATTCATTGTGTATGAGGTAATGTTTCTCAATTTTTTTTCATGACCATACACATACACAAACAAAACCCTCATGCTCTACCATCCCTACTCCCACAAATTTTGATAGGAACCTCACATAGGACCATGCTCCTCTATTGACATTTCCATTTTAGAACCTCAAACCTAGAGCATTAATGTAACTTTTTTTGAATAAAAAGAAAATTTCTAGGCTTCAAGGCAGAAATGGTATTTAAAACTTATGGGAAAAGTAAATCAGGAAAACAACATCAAAAAGGAACTACTTTGATATTTTTGAGGCTAAATGGAAACATTAATAAAGGAAGTTGGACTTATAGAAACATTGTTGTTATTGAATATTTGCTGCAATAAGCAAGACAAGGTGTAATAATAAGAAAAAGCTGGATCAGCAAGGTTGACAAGACAAGGTTGCAAATTATAATTATTGTTTATACAACTGTTCACTGAAGGGCATAGACCAGCGCCATAGAGGCTAAGAAGAATGTACTCTGTAAAAGAATGACTGGCTCTTCAGGATTTCTACAACTTACACCTGTTCCTATTCTCCAGAACAATGTTTACTAATGCTTACTATCTCTAATCTGGTTTCCATGATCTATCCATACCAAGAAAGGAGGGTTTGGATAACTAAATAAAATACTATCATAATCAGAGAGATATAACTTCTCCTGTGTTTTAATAAAATGGCATTCTGCTTCCTACCATCTATATTGACAAATTTACTAAAGTCATATTAAACCTAGAGAGCTGACAAGCCAGGCCCTGGCTGGACCAGATCACATCATACATACCAATTCTTGAGGCCCCTGTGAATAGCATAATTACATTGCTTATAAAAAAAAAAACTTGAAATACCATTTCTTTGTTATTCTGCAATTTTGCCTCTAAATCAGCACCTCAAAAATTAGGGCCATCAGTCCTAAATGGCAGTTACCTATAAAGGAATTCCCATAACTTTGCATACCCACAGAGAATGATCTCCATTATACGTGTGTATTTTCATGGTCATTTGGAGACACCAGGCCAGCTCCAGCAACACTGCACAAGTTTTAATGAGTTCACTGATGGACGGGCAGACATAGAGTCTCTGGGGCCTTATTTAAAGATGTACTGGAAAATCAGTCCTGGAACTTCTGTCATTGGAGAAAGGTGGAGGAGATCAGCTCTGATATGCTGCTATCTCTCTTGTCTAATCCAGTAGAAGAAAAAAAATGCTTCAAGACAGGGCCAGGAATTGGGGTCAGGACAGAATCTAGGGAGTCATCAGAGTTTTGTCTTCTTGGTCTCTAGTTTGATCATGTTCCCCTGGATGTGAGGAATGTGCTTATCTGCTGGACCCCGCATATCCTCTGTCTTTACAGGAACATAGTAGTAGCCCATGATGGAGAAGATCAGGCAGATCACCAGCAGGAGGCAGGAAAACAAAATGAATTCGGCCCACTGCAGGGGGAAATAAATATGAGAAGAATATGGAGAAACCTGAAACTAAAGAGATCTTTACAGGATGAGGAGTGGGGAGCAGACTGACCTGGGATCACCAGTTTAACCAGACTTTTGCTGGACAAAGACTGGGTTCACTGGCCTCTCCTCACATAGGTATATTGCAGTCATTATTGCCACTTACATATGTCTATTTTCCTGGTAAAGTCTGTATATCTAACCCATTTCATGTCACAGCACTGAATGGGGAATATGGGAAGCAGAGAGATGGGGGAAAGGGAGAAGAGAAAGCTGGAGGAAAAACTTGAGTAGAAATGAATCCTGCTTCCCTCAGATCCATACCTGTACCAGGCCACTGAACTGTGCCACAACAAGCACGATGATATTCCCAACTGCAATTGTCAATAGCCAAGCTGCCTGGAGCACAGATTTCATGCTAGAGGGAGCCTGGGGATGACACAAGTTTGAAAGTAAACAAACTCCCTTCACTGCCCTCATGCCCCATGCATCCAGGAAACTTCTCCCACAAAAGCTTCCAAGTTAGAACTTCTCTTATTAAGTTCAGCTATCACATTGATTCAGAGGGTGTTAATAATGTAAACAGTAAGAATAAGATGAAGCTCCTAACTGAATATTTTTAAACTCATTATGTCATATAATCTTCATTACAATCCTAAGAGATAAGTTCTATTCGTATTCTTATACATTTAAAAAATAGTATTACAGGCTGGGCGCAGTAGCTCAAGCCTATAATCCTAGCACTTTGGGAGGCCAAGGTGGGCAGATCATCCAAGGTCAGGAGTTAGAGACCAGCCTGGCCAACATAGTGAAACCCTGTCTCTACTAAAAATACAAAAATTAGCCAGGAATGGTGGTGTGCGCCTATAATCCCAGCTACTCAAGAGGCCGAGGCAGGAGAATCGCTTGAACCGGGGAGGCAGATGGAGTCTCGCTCTGTCGCTCAGGCTGGAATGCAGTGAGCTGAGATCGTGCCACTGCACTCCAGCCTGGGCAACAGCATTACAGAGATAGTAATTTACTTGCTCAAGGTTACACAATAGGTCATGCAGCCAAAATTTGAACACGGGAAGTCTGACTCTGCAGCTCTTCATTTTAATCTTTAATCTCTTTCCTAGAACCCCAAAATCATAGACTCCCATGCTGCACTGTCATGACCTGGGGAGTTAAGATGTTCAGGTCATATATGTTCAGGGTCATAAATAAGGTACCCAAGGCCAAAAGAGATAAGTTACCTATTTAAGTCAGTGCTAGAATTAAAATTCATTGTCCTTCAAGTAATGTCTCAATTTCTACCTTCTATTTGCAAAAACTTACCTGAGAATAAGAAAACTCAAGACCTGTGACAGAGAACATGACCTCCCCAGCTGTAACCAGGGCATATTGTGGTAGCTGCCATGCAATGGACATTTTGTTGGCTGGAATGTCTTCAATCTTCCAGGCCTGAAGACCCTGATTGGTGTTCTTAGGGAAAGAGAAAATGGAAATGGACTTGTCAGTAGTCTCAAGTAAATATTTCTAACTACAGCATTCTATGATCTTATATCCATCCTTTTTGTATTTTCATTCTTCAGCCACTTTCAGGAAATTGAGCATTTCTACACAATTCCAGCTTTTCAAAACTTCTTTTCGTAATATTATGCTCACTCGCCTAGATTCAATCAGATATCATTATTGACAGAGACTTTAAATGAGAGAATATTTTGATATTGCAGTTTGGATTTCCACCGTTTTGCCCTATCAGGCATTTTGATCCTGGACAACATTTTAAACATAAAATGGCATCTGAATTACACAAACAAAATAAATTTTCAGATAATTCCCTTGATAAGGGTGTGTTTATTCTTTGAGCAGAGATTATACTTCTCTCCTCAGGCTATGCCCAGGCCTGCTATGGTTATCAGCCTGGTAGAAATGAAGTAGTGGAAATTGAAGAAAACGAACAAGATTAGAAGAACAGATTCTTTTGCAACAAGGGTTAAAGTGTTGCTGCTTTTGGCCAGGAGGGTTAAAAGAGACATGGAGGTGGCTGGAGCCAAGATGGCCGAATAGGAACAGCTCCGGTCTACAGCTCCCAGTGTGAGCGACGCAGAAGACGGGTGATTTCTGCGTTTCCATCTGAGGTAACGGGCTCATTTCACTAGGAAGTGCCAGACAGTGGGCGCAGGTAAGTGGGTGCAGCACATCGTGCACAAGCCGAAGCAGGGCGAGGCATTGCCTCACTCGGGAAGTGCAAGGGGTCAGGGAGTTCCGTTTCCTAGTCAAAGAAAGGGGTGACAGACGGCACCTGGAAAATCGGGTCGCTCCCACCGGAATACTGCACTTTTCCGACGGGCTTAAAAAACGGCGCACCACGAGATTATATCCCGCACCTGGCTGGGAGGGTCCTACGCCCACGGAGTCTCGCTGATTGCTAGCACAGCAGTCTGAGATCAAACTGCAAGGCGGCAGCCAGCCTGGGGGAGGGGCACCCGCCATTGCCCAGGCTTGCTTAGGTAAACAAAGCAGCCAGAAAGCTCCAACTGGGTGGAGCCCACCACAGCTCAAGGAGGCTTGCCTGCCTCTGTAGGCTCCATCTCTGGGGGCAGGGCACAGACAAACAAAAAGACAGCAGTAACCTCTGCAGACTTAAATGTCCCTGTCTGACAGCTTTGAAGAGAGCAGTGGTTCTCCCAGCACGCAGCTGGAGATCTGAGAACGAGCAGACTGCCTCCTCAAGTGGGTCCCTGACCCCTGACCCCTGAGCAGCCTAACTGGGAGGCACCCCCCAGCAGGGGCAGACTGACACCTCACACGGCCAGGTACTCCAACAGACCTGCAGCTGAGGGTCCTGTCTGTTAGAAGGAAAACTAACAAACAGAAAGGACATCCACACCAAAAACCCATCTGTACATCACCATCATCAAAGACCAAAAGTAGATAAAACCACAAAGATGGGGAAAAAACAGAACAGAAAAACTGGAAACTCTAAAAAGCAGAGCGCCTCTCCTCCTCCAAAGGAACGCAGTTCCTCATCAGCAACGGAACAAAGCCGGATGGAGAATGACTTTGATGAGCTGAGAGAAGAAGGCTTCAGGCAATCAAATTACTCTGAGCTATGAGAGGACATTCAAACCAAAGGCAAAGAAGTTGAAAACTTTGAAAAAAATTTAGAGGAATGTATAACTAAAATAACCAATACAGAGAAGTGCTTAAAGGAGCTGATGGAGGTGAAAACCAAGGCTCGAGAACTACGTGAAGAATGCAGAAGCCTCAGGAGCCAATGCGATCCACTGGAAGAAAGGCTATCAGCGACGGAAGATGAAATGAATGAAATGAAGTGAGAAGGGAAGTTTAGAGAAAAAAGAATAAAAAGAAATGAGCAAAGCCTCCAAGAAATATGGGACTATGTGAAAAGACCAAATCTACGTCTGATTGGTGTACCTGAAAGTGATGGGGAGAATGGAACCAAGTTGGAAAACACTCTGCAGGATATTATCCAGGAGAACTTCCCCAATCTAGCAAGGCACGCCAACGTTCAGATTCAGGAAATACAGAAAACGCCACAAAGATACTCCTCAAGAAGAGCAACTGCAAGAAACATAATTATCAGATTCACCAAAGTTGAAATGAAGGAAAAAATATTAAGGGCAGCCAGAGAGAAAGGTCGGGTTACCCTCAAAGGGAAGCCCATCAGACTAACAGCAGATCTCTCGGCAGAAACCCTACAAGCCAGAAGAGAGTGGGGGCCAATATTCAACATTCTTAAAGAAAAGAATTTTCAACCCAGAATTTCATATCCAGCCAAACTAAGCTTCATAAGTGAAGGAGAAATAACATCCTTTACAGGCAAGCAAATGCTGAGAGATTTTGTCACCACCAGGCCTGCCCTAAAAGAGCTCCTGAAGGAAGTGCTAAACATGGAAAGGAACAACCAGTACCAGCCACTGCAAAATCATGCCAAAATGTAAAGACCATCGAGACTAGGAAGAAACTGCATCAACTAACGAGCAAAATAACCAGCTAACATCATAATGCCAGGATCAAATTCACACATAACAACATTAACTTTAAATGTAAATGGACTAAATGCTCCAATTAAAAGACACAGACTGGCAAATTGGATAAAGAGTCAAGACCCATCAGTGTGCTGTATTCAGGAAACCCATCTCATGTACAGAGACACACATAGGCTCAAAATAAAAGGGTGGAGGAAGATCTACCAAGCAAATGGAAAACAAAAAAAGGCAGGGGTTGCAATCCTAGTCTCTGATAAAACAGACTTTAAACCAACAAAGATCAAGAGAGACAAAGAAGGCCATTACATAATGGTAAAGGGATCAATTCAACAAGAAGAGCTAACTATCCTAAATATATATGCACCCAATACAGGAGCACCCAGAGTCATAAAGCAAGTCCTCAGTGACCTACAAAGAGACTGAGACTCCCACACATTAATAATGGGAGACTTTAACACCCCACTGTCAACATTAGACAGATCAAAGAGACAGAAAGTCAACAAGGATACCCAGGAATTGAACTCAGCTCTGCACCAAGCAGACCTAATAGACATCTACAGAACTCTCCACCCCAAATCAACAGAATGTACATTTTTTTCAGCACCACACCACACCTATTCCAAAATTGACCACATACTTGGAAGTAAAGCTGTCCTCAGCAAATGTAAAAGAACAGAAATTATAACAAACTATCTCTCAGACCACAGTGCAATCAAACTAGAGCTCAGGATTAAGAATCTCACTCAAAACTGCTAAACTGCATGGAAACTGAAAAACCTGCTCCTGAATGACTACTGGGTAAATAACAAAATGAAGGCAGAAATAAAGATGTTCTTTGAAACCAACGAGAACAAAGACACAACATACCAGAATCTCTGGGACACATTCAAAGCAGTGTGTAGAAGGAAATTTATAGCACTAAATGCCCACAAGAGAAAGCAGGAAAGATTCAAAATTGACACCCTAACATCACAATTAAAAGAACTAGAGAAGCAAGAGCAAACACATTCAAAAGCTAGCAGAAGGCAAGAAATAACTAAAATCAGAGCAGAACTGAAGGACATAGAGACACAAAAAACCCTTCAAAAAATTAATGAATCCAGGAGCTGGTTTTTTGAAAGGATCAACAAAATAGATAGACTGCTAGCAAGACTAATAAAGAAAAAAAGAGAGAAGAATCAAATAGATGCAATAAAAAATGATAAAGGAGATATCACCACCGATCCCACAGAAATACAAACTACCATCAGAGAATACTACAAACACCTCTATGCAAATAAACTAGAAAATCTAGAAGAAATGGATAAATTCCTGGACATATACACCCTCCCAAGACTAAACCAGGAAGAAATTGAATCTCTGAATACACCAATAACAGGATGTGAAATTGTGGCAATAATCAATAGCTTACCAACCAAAAACAGTCCAGGACCAGATAGATGGATTCACAGCCGAATTCTACCAGAGGTACAAGGAGGAACTGGTACCATTCCTTCTGAAACTATTCCAATCAATAGAAAAAGAGGGAATCCTCCCTAACTCATTTTATGAGGCCAGCGTCATTCTGATACCAAAGTCGGGCAGAGACACAACCAAAACAGAGAATTTTAGACCAATATCCTTGATGAACATTGATGCAAAAATCCTCAATAAAATACTGGCAAAACGAATCCAGTAGCACATCAAAAAGCTTATCCACCATGATCAAGTGGGCTTCATCCCTGGAATGCAAGGCTGGTTCAATATACGCAAATCAATAAATGTAATCCAGCATATAAACAGAACCAATGACAAAAACCACATGATTATCTCAATAGATGCAGAAAAGGCCTTTGACAAAATTCAACAACGCTTCATGCTAAAAACTCTCAATAAATTAGGTATTGGTGGGATGCATTTCAAAATAATAAGAGCTATCTATGACAAACCCACAGCCAATATCATACTGAATGGGCAAAAACTGGAAGCATTCCCTTTGAAAACTGGCACAAGACAGGGATGCCCTCTCTCACCACTCCTATTCAACATAGTGTTGGAAGTTCTGCTAGGGCAATGAGGCAGGAGAAGGAAATAAAGGGTATTCAATTGGGAAAAGAGGAAGTCAAATTGTCCCTGTTTGCAGACGACATGATTGTATATCTAGAAAACCCCATTGTCTCAGCCCCAAATCTCCTTAAGCTGATAAGCAACTTCAGCAAAGTCTCAGGATACAAAATCAATGTACAAAAATCACAAGCATTCTTATACACCAAAAACAGACAAACAGCCAAATCATGAGTGAACTCCCATTCACAATTGCTTCAAAGAGAATAAAATACCTAGGAATCCAACTTACAAGGGATGTGAAGGACCTCTTCAAGGAGAACTACAATCCACTGCTCAAGGAAATAAAAGAGGATACAAACAAATGGAAGAACATTCCATGCTCATGGGTAGGAAGAATCAATATCGTGAAAATGGCCATACTGCCCAAGGTAATTTATAGATTCAATGCTATCCCCATCAAGCTACCAATGACTTTCTTCAAAGAATTGGAAAAAACTGCTTTACAGTTCATATGGAACCAAAAAAGAGCCCACATTGCCAAGTCAATCCTAAGCCAAAAGAACAATGCTGGAGGCATCACACTACCTGACTTCAAACTATACTGCAAGGCTACAGTAATCAAAACAGCATGGTACTGGTACCAAAACAGAGATATAGATCAATGGAACAGAACAGAGCCCTCAGAAATAATGCCATATATCTACAACTATCTGATATTTGACAAACCTGAGAAAAACAAGCAATGGGGAAAGGATTCCCTATTTAATAAATGGTGCTGGGAAAACTGGCTGGCCATATGTAGAAAGCTGAAACTGGATCCCTTCCTTACACCTTATACAAAAATCAATTCAAGATGGATTAAAGACTTAAACATTAGACCTAAAACCATAAAAACCCTAGAAGAAAACCTAGGCATTACCATTCAGGACATAGGCATGGGCAAGGACTTCATGTCTAAAACACCAAAAGCAATGGCAACAAAAGACAAAATTGACAAATGGGATCTAATTAAACTAAAGAGCTTCTGCACACCAAAACAAACTACCATCAGAGCGAACAGGCAACCTACAAAATGGGAGAAAATTTTCGCAACCTACTCATCTGACAAAGGGCTAATATCCAGAATCTACAATGAACTCCAACAAATTTACAAGAAAAAAACAAACAACCCCATCAAAAAGTGGGCGAAGGACACGAACAGACACTTCTCAAAAGAAGACATTTATGCAGCCAAAAAACACATGAAAAAATGCTCATCATCATTGGCCATCAGAGAAATGCAAATCAAAACCACAATGAGATATCATCTCACACCAGTTAGAATGGCAATCATTAAAAAGTCAGGAAACAACAGGTGCTGGAGAGGATGTGGAGAAATAGGAACACTTTTACACTGTTGGTGGGACTGTAAACTAGTTCAACCATTGTGGAAGTCAGTGTGGCGATTCCTCAGGGATCTAGAACTAGAAATACCATTTGACCCAGCCATCCCATTACTGGGTATATACCCAAAGGACTATAAATCATGCTGCTATAAAGACACATGCACACGTATGTTTATTGAGGCACTATTCACAATAGCAAAGACTTGGAACCAACCCAAATGTCCAACAATGATAGACTGGATTAAGAAAATGTGGCACATATACACCATGGAATACTATGCAGCCATAAAAAGTGATGAGTTCATGTCCTTTGTAGGGACATGGATGAAATTGGAAATCATCATTCTCAGTAAACTATCGCAAGAACAAAAAACCAAACACCGCATATTCTCACTCATAGGTGGGAATTGAACAATGAGATCACATGGACACAGGAAGGGGAACATCACACCCTGGGGACTGTTGTGGGGTGCGGGGAGCGGGGAGGGATAGCATTGGGAGATATACCTAATGCTAGATGACGAGTTAGTGGGTGCAGCGCACTAGCATGTCACATGTATACATATGTAACTAACCTGCACATTGTGCACATGTATCCTAAAACTTAAAGTATAATAATAAAAAAAAAGGCACACCAAAGGGATCAAGTTAATTAAATTAATTAATTAGTAAAATAAATAGAACTTTGTAGATTGGGTTCTCATCAAACCTCTAGAAATGTTCTCTCTTTTTCTTATTCACTATCTTTTAGTCTTTAATACAGTATGAATAATAATGAAATAACAAAATTAAAGTCAAGATTGACATCAAAATTAAAATCAGTTATTCTGCCCTGACTGCTAGGACAATTGTTTTTGACAGATCACAGTTAACTGATCCCCAAACTTTGTGTAGGGATTGACATTATTATCAGTTTCAGTATTTCAGACTGTGACATGCTAGCAGATCAAATTTCCAGAGAGTGAGAAGATCTGCATATGAAGCCGGCCAAGAAGACGTTAGTACTTTTTCATAAATAACTTGTGTTTGATTGGAGACATTAAAAAGACTGGAGCAGGCCGTGGCATCTCACAGTGATGGCTCAAGATAAATTATTTTTCTCCTTCCCCAAGACCCTTCGCTTGTTGTTGATGTTATCTCTTAACAACCCCTAGAGAGACAGTGGGCTTTCTAAAGTCACTGTAGAGCCAGGTGCGGTGACTCACGCTTGTAATCTCAACACTTTGGGAGGCTGAGGCTGGTGGATCATCTGAGGTCAGGAGTTTGAGACCAGCCTGGCCAACATGGCAAAACCCCATCTCTACTAAAAATACAAAAATTAGCTGGGCATGGTGGTGGTGGGTGCCTGTAATCCCAGATACTCGGGGAGGTTGAGGCAGGAGAATCACTTTAACCCGGGAGGCAGAGGTTGCAGTGAGTCGAGATGGTGCCACAGCACTCCAGCCTGGGCGACGAGAGTGAAACTCCGTCTCAAAAAAAATAAAAATAAAAATAAATAAAGTCACTGTAGAACCTGTCATCTTATGCTAGAAATAAATATACGTGTCTGCTTTGCCACAGAGTCTTCTCTTTTGTTTTCTGCCCCTGCCTAGAGGACCCCAGGAGATATATATATATATATATGGAGAGAGGCTAAAGAGGTGGCTGTGAGCTACTTACATTAGTAATAACAAACAGATATGCTGCACCAAAGTCTAGAAGACCCAAATTCAGAGAAAAGTTCTTATCTTCTGTTCTACAGTGCACTGCAGGGTATCTGGAACAGGATGAATTTAGGTTAGAATAAATATCAAGGCTTGGAAAAGCATTCCCATCTCCAGGTGAAAGTGATCTCATTTCTCTACTGATGGTGAGGAAAGCAGTGAAGCCACTAATTATCTTTGAAGAGAAGTGTTTCTTGGAGTAGGTTATTTTCATGCCAGACTTCTGTCCCTGATTTGAGCTCTTTATTGCTTGTCAGGTATTTTCTAAAATATTCAACCTAAATAAAGAAGTTACAAATCATATTCTTTTGTTAACTTAAGTACCATGTGAATTTTCCTCATGCAAATCTTATGACTTAGTAGAACAGGCTATAACAGTGAACCTGAGAAGATAAGCTCTAAGTAATGAAGTGCCAGTGTAAGGTACCAAAGTACCTTCTTTAGTAGAAATGGAAACCAATAATAAACTTTGAGAAACTCACAGAGACGGACTGTGTTAACTATACAGAGATGGGCTGTGTTAACTATATAGTGTGGTCTTCACGGCAATCGTGATCTCAACATATCTGTGCAGAAAAAAAGTGAGACTGAGGGAAGGAAGCAAGAGTTGGAAAAGATCAGTAGTGTGTCTATACTCAAAATTAGACCACATGCACCTAAGTTCCCCACCTATATACAAAGATAGCACTTAAAAAACAATTATTGACAAAAGTAAAATGTCCACAGGGGCAATGCACTTACTCTCCTCTTTGCACAGTTCTATAAGCAGACACACCATAGTCTTCACCAACATTGAGAGAGGTATCTGTATTCAGGGAGATGTTGACATCTTTATGCAAAGTGTTAACAAACCTGAGGGTAGAGATATTATTTACACATCAAACAAACAGGAACACCTGATAAAAGAGGGTAGGGGCCTTTTATGTTTTGGGTATAACTATATCCCCAGTGCCCAAGTGCCTAGGATAGTGGCTGGCACATAAAAGGTACCTAATGTATATTGTAAACTAGACGAATGAACCCACACGTAAAAAGTAATCCATAGTCTTAGCTGTCCCTAACTTTCTTTTTCTTGAACTTTTATCTGTCACATCCTCACCAGACCTCTAGCTAGACGGACACTATCATGATCATTCACGGAAATCTGAGATTCCTCACTAATCCAGCTTAGGTGCATCTAATTTATTTCCCTTACAATGGTGGAATCTATCAACTGAGACTTTACTAAGAAAAATAAGATAATTATGCATACATAAAGATATGATAGCATTTACATAAAACTGATATCTTATCCTCTTATAAATGAAGTCCAATGTGACCTATGCAAAACTCAGACTCCCAGCCCAGAGTAGGTTATTATAATTGTTTTGGAGTCTGCAGAAACTTTGGACCCTTCCAAGACCATCTTTCTATTTTTCTGAACCTGGCACCTACATTGTCCTCTCAGGATGGGTTTTGGTACATTTCTGTTTTGATAGCTTTTGATTTGGTCTCTGGCCCCAGGAATAAGAGGGACATTTCCCTCTAGAGTCCTGAATGTTGATTCCTAGACTTTAGATCATTCTACACTGACCTAGAAAATGCCCCTTCTGGGGGCCCATGGCTCTCTGACCTCACATTGTCTTATTTTGAGCTGTTTACTTTTTTTGAAGCATATTCAAAAGCAAGTTATTATGACTGTCCCATCCTTCAGTGAAATCCAGACTTTTCACTAAAAGTTCTCCACTAAAATGCTATTCTCAACAGCAACCACTTGACCTTGGTGGCCATAGACCTGTGTATCTGTCCATTTCATATCTAATACCAGCCACAGAGAACACATGTTCTCTTGGGTACTCCGTCTCTGTAATTGTCCCTCACCGTTTGACAAGACCCTTCAGCCTTATCTGGATTCAAAACTAAGTCTTTTGACTCCAAATGTGTGCTATACCATGATGCCTCTACAGGCTTATAATAAAAACTATACTTTAAAAGATATATATTCAACTATCAAAAATGAAGGGAGGATTATTTTCTCACTTCCAAATTTCTCTCTGGCGATCACAGAGAGAAAAGTACTCAGTTATTTTCCTGAGAGCAAGATAAATAGATAAAATTCAGCAGAAAGGATTTATGCCCCAGAGTACAGGGGGCATACACAGATAGAGTCATCTTCGAATCCCACATGAGAAAAGAAGCCTATCTGCCTCTCACTGTCCTAGAAAATGCCTTTTGACACCAGTGCCCCTGGCATTCTACGAGAGGGAATTCCTGTTCAGAACAAGTAGAATGCAGCCCCAAAGATTAGAAGAGATCCAAGATTCAAGAAAACAGAGTGGCCTGGAATCTCATTGACATTCAAACCTCACGGTTGTCATCCCATTGGTTGTTTTGCTTTCTGTATCCTTTACCTACAACAGAGGAAAGTAAAAATCAGTAACAGCTGATGAAATAAGACCTATACTCAGAAAATTTGATCATCAGGCAGATCCTTGGTAAGATGTTGATGAGACAGTCATATTACTTTGAGATGACAACTTAAAACACAGGCAATTCCTCAAATTACCATCATGCTGGAGATACTGTTCCCATCTTCACGAATGACAAGACTGTACCAGTTCTTCTCCTGCACAGAATGCTCAGTGTAGAGAGACAAATTGTGATATTTCAGGTGGAAGTGAAAATCCTGGCTTTTTGTTTTCAGGTGCAGTTTGGAATAGTATGGTGTTTTCTGTAAAATGAAGAATATAAAATGAAGGTCACGTACACCTTCTACTCCATATTGGACATCACGATGTAGCATCTCAGGGTAGGTGACCTCATCAGACACTTTCAACCTAGTAATTCCTTTCTTTAACCTAGCCATTTTATTTCTTGGAATCTACCCTAAGAAATCATCAGAGGCATGCATAAATATTTATGAATAAGAATGTTCATTGTAGGATTATGTATAATAATAAAAACGGAATACCTATGTGGAAATGTCTAAATAAACTATAGTGTATCTATAGAATGGAATATTATATGCCCATTAAAATCATGTGCTCAAAGATTATCTAAAGACATGGGAAGATGCTTATGATACAATTAATGTTAAGGAAAAATCAAGATCAATATAGCATACAGAGTTTCTAATTCATTCAGGTACACACCTCACCTGAAAGGATTTGATGGACTCTATCAACAGAGAATTGTTTTCATTTCCCACCACTGTCACCTTCACCTCATCATCTGCCAGATTCAAGACTTGTAGGAAAACCTCCTGGGGACCTGACTGGGCTGGGGCCATTTCCTTAGAGCAAAGAACACATGTCAGAATCACCAACAAATAATCCTTCAGATACAATGGCAACACATATCTCAGTTTTCTCTGACAGCCTAGTCCACTAGCCAAGTAGACATAGTTTTCTCCCTCTGAAAAATATTTGGCTTAGAAAACTCTAAAGGCAGCTTGGAGAGGGAAACATCAGCTCATTGTAGCAAGTACCAATGCCAGCTTACAAACTCGATGCTTTTTGACTCAGCTGCGGCCTCATCCGTAATAGTGGCTATTCAATCTGCCAAAAGGTTTTTACTTGAGTATCTAGAAAGGCATCACATAAGCCTGTGTTCCCTAAGGAGAGGGCTCTCTTGGATATTAGTGTTTGAGAATTCCCTGAAAATACATTCTGAGTCACTCAGGTGGGAGGTGGGCCTCATTTTGCATTGCTGTTTTACCCCTGTATCTACTTATTTATCACAAATACTTATGATGCACCTCTTATAAAACAGGTACTGTGCTAGGTCCCAGGGAATCATGATTGAACAAGTCAAAAGAGCAAATAAGAAAGATATGATCCTGCCCTCATAGAGCTTAAGAATTACTGAACTCACATTTATTTTTATCTCTACAGCTGCCGCAACTGCAAATGCCAGGCACGCTAGGATCATACCAACAGCCATTTTCCTAAGTGATCTGTGGTGGAAAGGAGAAACAATTATATCTAAACTTTAGACTCTAAAGGATGAAATCCAAACTCTGTAGCCTATTATTAAAGACTGCATTAGACTGTTCTTGCATTGCTATAAAGAAATACCTGAGACTGGGTAATTTATAAAGAAAAGAAGTTTAATTGGCTTATGGTTCTCTAGCTTTACAGGAAGCACAGTGCTGGCATCTTCCCAGCTTCTGGTGAAGCCTCGAGGAGCTTTCAATCATGGGAGAAGCCAAAGGTGGAATAGGCATGTCACATGGTGAAAGCAGAAGCAACCGAGGAGGTGGGAGGTGCCACACACTTTTAAATGACCAGATCTTGTGAGAACTCATTCACTATCATGAAGATAGCACCACAGAATGGTGCTAAACCCTTCATGAGTATTCACTCCCATGATCCAGTCATGTCCCACCAGGCCCCACCTTTATCACTGGGAATTACATTTCAACATGAGATTTTGGCAGGGACAAATATTCAAACCATATCATTCCATCTCTAGCCCCCCAAAAATCTCATGTCCTTCTCACATTGCAAAATACAATTATATCTTCCCAATAGTTCCTCAAATTTTAACTCATTCCAGCACAAACTCAATCAAAAGTTCCAAGTCCAAAGTCTCATTTGAAATAAGGCAAGTCCCTTCTACCCATGAGCCTATAAAATCAAAACAACTTATTGACTCCCCAAATAAAATGGGGGTATAGATACTGGGTAAACATTCCCATTCTAAAAGGGAGAAACTGGCCAAAACAAATGGGCTACAGGCCCCAGGCAAGTCTGAAACACAGCAGGGCAGTTATTAAATCTTAAAGTTCCAGAATAATCTCCTTTGACTCCATGTCCCACATTCACGGCACACCAATACAAGGGGTGGGCTCCCAAGGACTTGGATAGCTCCACCCTTGTGGCTTTGCAGAGTTCAGCCCCTGTGGCTGCTCTCACAGGTTGTTGAGTGCCTGTGGTTTTCCAGGCCCAGGGTGCAAGCTGCCAGTGGGTCTATCATTCTGGGGTCTGGAGGATGGTGGCCCCCTTCTCACAGCTCCACTAGGCAGTGTCCTTGTGGGGACTCTGTGTGGGAGCTCCAACCCCACATTTTACCTCCACACTGCCCTAGTAGAGGTACTCTCTGGGGGCTCCACCGCTGCAGCCGGTTTCTGCATGAACACCCACACTTTCTCATACAGCCTCTGAAATCTAGGTGAAGGGTGCCAAGCATTCTTCATTCTTGCACTCTGTATGCCTGCAGGCTTAACACCATGTAGAAGCCACCAAGGTTTATGGCTTGTACCCTCTGGGGAAACAGGCATGTCACATGGTGAAAGCAGGAGCAAGTGAAGGGTAGGGAGATACTACATGCTTTTAAATGGTCAGATCCCACTAGAACTCACTATCATAAGGACAGCACCAACGGGATAGCACTAAACCATTCATGAGGAATTCATCCCCATGATCCGACTACCTCCCACCAGACCCCACCTCCAACATCCAACATTGGGGATTACATTTCAACATGAGATTTGAGTGGGTACAAATATTCAAACTGCATCAAAGACTTTTCCTGATTTGATCCCAATTACTTTCCTTTTTTAAATCCATGTTTCCATGACCAATTACTTTTCAAGGGATTTCCTAGAACTCCCCTTCATACATTCTTCTTTCTTCTTGTTCTTGAGTCACATTGAACTGCTCTTCTCTGTGATACACCACATTTACCCACCTCCATCTTTGCTTATGATGGTTTTTCTATTCGCTATGTCATAACACCAAAAATAATGGCAATACAATCAGGTTTATTGAACAAATACCATATGCCAAGTGCTGTACATGCTTTACCTCACATTCCTCTGCAGAAATCTGTTGGCTTTGGCAGGGGAGGGACTTTTTCTTTTCTACATCTCCTTGGCACTTGATCTTCCCTTCTTAGGACACTTATTTTACCTGTGTAGTAGTTGTATTACATATATATATATATATATATATGTATACTCTAGCCCCTTTACTAAGTAATAAACTGTTTGAGGGAAATGTTTTTATTTTTTTTTTGCTTGATTTATATTTTCTTGACACTTGGTCCTAAACTTCCCAACATCTGCTCAATGAACAAATGACAAAGGGCCATTTTCATCTGGTAAAGTGGTCATCAAAATGAAATTGCTATTAAATCAAGAATGAAAGAAGGCTTGAAACTTTCTTTTGCCAAACTCTAAAAAAGACTAATCCTTCTATTTAGAAACAATTTCAGGCAGTAATTGGGAATAATTCAGCCCCCAGTCCTACTAGGTTCCCCATTTGTTTTATAGGGACAACAGGAGATTTAAAGGGATTAGTAGTCATCAAAGGCCTTGAGTTTCTTTGAAGAGACAACATTCAAGAACAAAGAAGAAAGTTGGTTTAGGAGCTAAATTTCACATATTTTTGGTTTAGCATGAAACCTAGACCTGCCCCTCCACCATTACACAGTTAAGTCCACAGTAATGGCTTTGACTCTCATTAATTATATCTAATTCCCATTTTTCAGGGTCAATAGGCACTTAGTCTAACATGGAAAAATAGAAGCAGATAGATGATAAACTAAAACCAATCCTCACTAAGAAAAATACTGACATTGAATCTTTATCAAACTGGGCAAAGACTGAGTCAATTTAGAGTAATCCATACAGACATAGTGAACACTTACGAGAAGTTAATTCCACACTTGGAGACCAGACGATAAATGACAAAGTCAAACAACGGGATGAAGATAAGAACCAGAAGGGGATTTAGAACCTGTAACACCATGATAAAAAGGATTAGCTACAAATATTCTCCTATCATGAGTGTGAGCACTGCACTCATTTGCTTGTTTACACTCTGTCTCACATCTACACACACTTTTGTCATTGTAAGTACAGAATGACTCCACATTCCTCAGTCCATTTAACCCAAGACCCTATTTCCCTTGCATAGCATTTTAGCTTTCAAATATCCCAAGGGACAAGTTTCACTCTGAGCCTGTCTTTCTGCCAGCCTTATTGTGAGCTCTTTCGTCTCATGACTTCATTGCTCACAAAATAAGCCTTACAATTTCTTTTACAAGATTTTCATTATACTATCTTGACTTGGAAAAAAATCCAATGCCTATACTTAACCTGTGGCAAGTTAAGTACTTAACAGGGGATGTGAAGGAGAAGGGTGGGGCTTAAAGAGAATGTTTTCATGTCGAAGCTTGGCCCTTGTCAGTGTACAAGGAGAAAAGCATCAAATTATGGTTGTTAATCGTAATACTGCAGGTGGAGGCATAGATAAGGAAACAAATAAGTCCCCATGGCTATAGAAGAGTCACATACCTGCATCTGGTCCGGCTGAAGCACAAAAAACCCCTGAAACATTTTAACAAATTAATTTAGATGATGTCTGAAGAAAAGAAAAAAAATGTTGGCCTAGATCAATAATTTTGCTAGTTAGCAAGTGAGAAACATATGAGAGAAAATTCATTAGGTCTTTGGTTCAGGGCCACTATTTTGCTGTTAAGATTATTTGGGGGATGGGAACAGACTTGGGAAAGCTTCTGGCTATGTTTGCCAGGCAGATGGGCCTAAGGGAGAAATTATTTTCTATGTATTATGCTTTCCTTAACTTGAAAGAGAATAGAGTCAGTGCATTTTTATTGATCTCAGCAACTGCAGTTCTAGGTTGTAATATTATGAAGGGCAAGACATCATGGTTAGGGTGAAGACTCTCCCTGACACATAGTGTTTCCGAAGTTGTTCTCCAGAGGGTCAACAAGAAGACCACCATGGTAAATAAGAGACAGCCAGAGGAAGGGAAAAGGTAAAATTATATTTTGCAGGCTCCAAATAGACTGACTAATAAGACCCTGGTATCATTCTACTCTGTCTTTTCAAAAACTGAGAAGATAGAAAAATAATACACTAATCTAGGAAAAGAACAATTGAGAGCAGAGATGGTACCTTATTTGAGTGGGCTAAAGAATGCAGTTTGGAAAAAGAGAAAGTAATATGTATAACCTCATTCTTTCCATATCCATACATACAAAATATTCCATTTCCCACAGGTCCCCTGCTGTGATCCTTGTTGAAGAGATAGACCAATTGTGTAGTAGTGCCACTCAAACCTGTCCCTGCTGTACTCTGGGATAGGCTTAGACAGAAGAAAATCACTATCCCAGGTTATGCATCACTTCATTTGCTAGCCTCTCAATACTTCCTCGTATACATTGAAACTTTCTCATCCTTATGTTCCTGATTTCTAAAGAGAAGATTCTGGTTTTTATTTCTAAACTAGCTTTCTTTATCTTTGCCTACATGGTACCTTCAGGCTAAAAGCACTTCTCTGAAGATCTTGTTAGTTTTCAGGCAAAATCACAAAGAAATTAATTTTTCCCCAATATGGATGATGAAGAAAATAATAGACTTCTCTGGAAAATCTCTTCTACTCACCAAATTCCTATTCATCCTGATGGCTTGCAAAGTCCATCGTGAACCCTAGGGCAAACAGATCCTGTTATGAGAAATCCCTTTCCTGTGTGAGGGAAGTGGCTGTAAGGAGCGGTAATGTCCAAAAGAACTATTCTTACCTGCTGATCCAAAAGAGCCCAGAACATGGGCAATGGGATATAAAGGAATAGTACCCTGGTCAGTGCCTTTACATCCATAATGAGCTGCTTCTGCGAAAAGGAGGAAGAATGGGCAGAAATGCTAGAAGTTCTGTACATGGCTTTCTTGCTTAAAGTAGAAGTGTCCAAAAAACAGTAGAGAGGAGGTTGAATGCAGTAGGATAGAATCATTTTGAACATTAGGAAAGACTCTATCAAGCCATAAGATGTTTCTGCATTTCCAACTTACTGGATATTTCTCAGCTGCCCAGTCTAGCCAGTGCTGTCGCTTTGGAATGTCTCCAGAACGGTTCTTGAAACGATTGGAAATAGCAAACTAGGGCAGAGCATAGACATCATGGGAGAGACAAAGAGAAAAACATCCTCTGCCTTTTCCAACTTATTATACCTTCCTTCAAACACCATACTTTTAGTGACTTATTCCAACTCTTTGACCTAATCAGGCATTGAATTTCAGAATATTTCTGATATAATTTTATCTATCACTTTAAGAAAGAACTTGCCATTCAAAACAAAAAATAACAAAAAAAGAAAAATGTTATCTGTCTATATATAATTACATTTCAGAAGATTTTTGCTAACTTAAAAAGATGATTACTTTTTTTAACTTAATGGTTAAGTAGAGGCATAAGAAGAAGACTGGTTAATCTTAGCTTGTTAAAAAACATGAAAATAGAACAGAGGTCATTGAGAAAAATGTATGCCCACGTTTGAAGGCCCATATTCTCAGCATAGCATCTCTTTCTTTTGATTGAAAAAGGCAAGAAAACAATTTATGGACTTACCCAGATACATTTGAAAACTTGAGCCACTATGTTTCCTTCAGGGGGTGGTTTATTGTATATTTTGCTTCCCATTGCAAACACAACTGCAGTTGACACACAAACAAGGTTCTTAGCTTCTCATTTATTAGGTTGGTGCAAAGGTTATTGCAGTTTTGCCATTACTTTCAATGGCAAAAACCGCAATAACTTTTGCACAAACCTAAATAGCACATTCAGTATATCAGTGCTAAGGACAGACTGCTGAACTGTGGGAGTGGCTGGCAAATCTCATAAAGAGGGAACTGACTTACATTTCCTGACTTTTGGAGTTATCAAAATTGCAGGAGCCAAGAGAAGACAAAATGGTATGTTGTTAAGAGAGATATCTATTGAGACTTTCATGTAATCACAGAAGTGGAAGTCATCTTTGACTTCTTACTCTTCTTTCTCCATCTCCATATCTGAAATGTTACCAAGTTTTATTGGTCCTCTTTCTTTAATGTATTGCCTATTTGCCCCCTCTTTCACTTTACTACTGCTACCACTCTTGTTCAGGACTTCACAACTTGTACTTTGGATTATTAAAATGGCCACCAACTAGTTTCTCATTCCCTAGTCTCTTCCTTCTTTAATCTGATGCCAAATGTTTCTTTCCAGGATCTATTAATACTTACCTGACCCAAACTCCTGGCATGAAAGACCTTCCCAAATTCATTGTTATCCTAATGGTTATTGTTATCCCTACCATCTATTTGAAGGTTTATCACATGTAACTTGTTAAGCATTTTACATACATTAACTGATTTAGCTTGACAAAATATGTACCACTATCTCTATTTTATACATGAAGGAATATTAAGGAAATTAAGCACCTTGTACAAGGTTACACTGCTAGAAGATACCAGAACTGGACTTTTGACCTGAGGCTTGACTGACTCAAAAATCTATGTATTTAATCCTTATAATGCATCTCACTCACTAATTCTTACACCACATACTGTACTAGACACTACTGGTAACACAGGTGAAAAAAACAAGGTCCCTGTCCTCAAAGGAGTTCACCTCAACCTGCCGTTTCCCACTTTATATTTCATCAATCTTTTTGAGATACCCTATGCTGTAAACACTATTCATCATTTATACAAACACTTCTGTTCTATACTATTTCTGTTCTTGAGCTCATTCTGTTTCTTTCAGCCCATATCTCTGTCCTTTAACCACATATCCACAGCTAATTGTAAGGGAATTTCATTTCTTTAATTTTCCTTTTATTTTCCAAATTAACAATGAGCTGGTATTACCTTTGTAGTTATAAAATAGTGGTTTTTTCAATTTCATTCAATTAAAATCAGTAGAAAAACTCCATCTTGGTTCCCTCCCAGATGCACTTTCCTCCTTAACAGATCTCCCAGCTTCAGCGTGATGCCCCTCTAGTAGATCCTCTGCTAAAGATGATTTTCTCAGTGACCAGTAGCATTTTCCAGTATCCTTACACATCAGAATGCACAAATCACTTTACTTTTCTCTCCCATCACTTTTTAATATCTCCATTCGTCTCATTCAGATTCACTCTACTTTTTCTCATTCATCCTCTCAATTTCCCCAAAGCTTCTCCAAATAGCATCCTTTATCTATAATACCCTTCTCATGGTTGATAGAAAAAATAGTTCAGTGGAGGAATGCTAATCCTGAGAGTCAAGTGGGCAGATAAAAAAGTACCTAGACGGCTGGGCGCGGTGGCTCACACCCGTAAACTTAGCAGTTTGGAAGGCTAAGGCGGATGGATTACAAGGTCGAGAGATCGAGCTGACCAACCTGGCCAACATGGTGAAACCCCGTCTCTGCTAAAAATACAAAAATTAGCTGGGCGTGGTGGCGCGCACCTGTAGTCCCAGCTACTTAGGCGCTAAGGCAGGAAAATCACTTGAACCTCGGAGGCGGAGGTTGCAGTGAGCTGAGATTGCGCCACCACACTCCAGCCTGCTGACGCAGTGAGACTCTGTCTCCAAAAAAATAAAAAATAAAAAACAAAAAAAGAGATACCTAGACAAGAGGAAAATTTTGGGTAGGGAATAAACTACTCCTGAAACTAAGAATGATCCTAGAAAGAGGCTGGACACCACAGGAATGCTGGTTGCAATAGTGACAGTGGAGTGATAATAGGAAGACTTATGTAATCAACTAAAGTCATACTTACATGTCAAAGACACTTAACTAAAGAAGATGAGTATAAACCTTGAATTTCTCTACTATCTACTCCTTCTAGTAGATGATGTTGCCTCTTAATTCACAAAGAAAATGGAAACCTTCAAATGGAAACTCCTTCAACTCCCTGCCACCAGATCTATTAATTCTTGTATCCACACTCATCCTGTCCTCCCTCCAGGTAGGTGAAGGTGATATTCCTCCTCCTATCCGCAGCTAATTTGCTCATATGTGTTTTCATACTGATTATACTGTCTTTATCTTGTATCTTCAACCTCTTTCTCCACTGGATTATTCCTAATAATATTCACACATGCTCAATATCCTCTCTTGAATCCATGTCACCTTCCAACTATAAATACTATTTCACTTTCTTACTGATAGTGACAAGAGACAGATAAATTCCTAGGCAGACACGGACGGGTCCCAGTGAAACCCGACCTTCAAGCCAAAGGCAGTTTAAAGCCTGAAAACCGAGTTGCCGGTTCCTGATAGAGTCCATGACCTGAGTGAGAACTTCTATCTCCGTCTTATCCTCTCTCTCCATTGGTTCCTTTTGGATGATGCCTTTTAACCAATCAAGTGGTACTTTTTCCAAACCCACCCATGGACCAATCAGCAGGTACTCCCCCATTCAAAACCCATAAAAAAACCCACACTAAGCCTCACAGACGGCTACCTACTTCGGGTCCCCTCTAGGACCTCAGAGCTTTCCTTCTGCCACTCAATAAAATTCTTCTCTGCTTTACTCACTCTCTGGTGTCCACACACCCCATTCCTCTTCGTCATGGGACAAGAACCCGGAACTTGCTGAGCTGTGGGTGGTGGGAATGAAAGGGCTGTGACACCCCTGGGCAGCTCGCCAAGCTATGGGCAGCGGGAATAAAAGAGACGTAACACGCTCCCGCTCGCTAGACTACAGGAGAGAGTTGTAACATGCTACTGCTCGTTGAACTACAGGAGTGAACAGCTGTAACATTTCTGGGGGCTCAGACCTCGGGACTCCCTGAGCAGGAGCTATAACACCTCTTAGGGCTCTGCAATTGCTAGCATCTCCGAGTTTTTGGGTGCCACCGTGTTCCCCTTGTCTAGATGCCGCACCCAACACAGAAGCTGCTCGCTACATGCCCAGTCCAGTCGCAGGCTGAGCGAGCCCAGTGGGCCAGAGCAAGGCCCAGACAGAGGCGGTAGTGGCCACAGAGATTTCTGGCTGACAAAGCAGCACTGAAGGAATCCTGTAACATTTACTTCTCAGTCTCCTCCAATCAGTCTTCAGCCTCCACCATTTACCATAACTGATCTAATCGTATCGGTGACCTCCTTGTTGTTGTATTTAATAGACATCTGTCACCCTTATCTTAATCTCCCACTCAGGAACATTTATCACTCTGAATGAATCTCTTCTTGAAATCCTCTTGGTATCCAAGATAACGCTATTACCACTTTGGCCATTCCTTCTTAGTCTCATTTGTGGGCTTTTCCTCTTTGCCTGTCTTTTAAAGCCTGGCGTTTCTTGAAGTTTGAACCTATCCCCCCACCCCACTTTTTTTTTTAACCTTACTCTTCTAGCTTTTAGTTATCTATCTTCATTTCATGGTTTATTGCTACCCACATACTAATGACTCCAGATCTATATCTATAGTGCAAACATTTCTTCTAAGCTCTAATCCTGTATTTCCAAATAACTGTTTAGTAACTCCAATTAAATATTCCAAGAACATATAAAATGCAACATGTTCAAAACTAAATTTATCAACATTGCCCCAAACTGGCTTTTCCTCACTATCTCAGTTAATAACCCCACTACCTACCCAGTTGTTCAAGGTTCAGAACACTACATTAAACCTTGGCTTATCTTCTCCCTCACTTAACATATCTAACCATTCTAAGGTTTGTTAATTCAACCAGGGCCAGATTAGGGTAAACTGAGTGAAACACTCATCTCAAGCACTAAATTTAAGCAAGTATCAAAAAATTCGGTAATCAAAATAAATATTATCTTTGCCTCACTCCAACACAATCCTTTCTCTACATTATAGAAACATCATTGAAAAATTAAAATCTAGCAATTATTCCTCTGTTAAAATGTTTTTAGAGTTCCCCACTCTCCCTCACAATAAAGTTCTAATTTCTTATTGATTTAAAAGGGCCTTCATTATCTGGTTTCTGAGAGTTTCTCCTCTTTATCATTCTTTTTTATGCTTTAGGTAATCTGAATGCCTTTAAAACCTTTAAACATGTCATGCTATTTCTCAGCCTCTTGTCTTACAGCTACTGTGTCCTCTTTCTGCATCACTTATAATTTCTTTATTGATTAATTGCTGTTTGGCCCTTAGGTCTCACCTTAAATGTCATTCCTTTAGGCAAACTTTTTACAACCCCCAAAGTATTATTTATTTATTTATTATTTTATTCATTTATTTATTTTTGAGACAGGGGCTTGCTCTGTTGCCCAGGCTGAAGTGCAGTGGCTCAATCATGGCTCATCACAGCCTTGACCTTCTGGGCTCAAGCGATCCTCCCATCTCAGCCTCCCAAATAGTTGGGATCATAGGTATGCGTCATCATACTCGGCTAATTTTTAAATGTTTGTATAGATGGAGTCATGCTGTGTTGTCCAGGATGGTCTCAAACTCCTGAGCTCACGCAATCCTCCTGCCTCGGCCTCCCAAAGTGCTGGGATTACAGGTGTGAGCCACTATGCCTGGTCCCTCAAGGTCTTAATTAAACATTACTTCTATGCATTCCCATAGCTCTCTCTGTACTTTCCTAGATCACACTATATTGATCTGGGAAATACTGATCATACCATATTGTAAATTCCTTTTATTTGTTTGTCTTCCTTTCCCTACTGAACTATATAAGTTCTTTGGGAACATGAATGCTCTAGGTATCTAATTCACCAATGTGATCCCAATACCTAGCACATAATATGGCACACAATAGGTTCATTAAATGTTGGTTTAAAAAAATGAGTGAATGAAAAAATAAATTAATTGGCTGGGCGTGGTGGCTCACACCTGTAATCCTAGCACTTTGGGAGGCTGAGGCAGGCAGATCACAAGGTCAGGAGATCGAGACCATCCTGGCTAACACGGTGAAACCCCGTCTCTACTAAAAATACAAAAAATTAGCCAGGCATGGTGGTGGGCGCCTGTAGTCCCAGCTACTCGGGAGGCTGAGGCAGGAGATTGGCGTGAACCCGGGATGTGGAGCTTGCAGTGAGCCGAGATCATGCCACTGCACTCCAGCCTGGGCGACAGAGCGAGACTCCATCTCAAAAAAGGAAAAAAAAGAAAAAAGAAATTAATTACAGTAAAAGATCAGAGAATTGAGTTATTGATTAGCACCCAGAAAACTGAAGCTGCTGACTAATAATGACAGCTAGCACTTGTTTAACATTTCATAATTTATGAAACATTTCATTTATAGCATCTCTGTTTTATCTTCATAATTACTCTGTTATGTAAATATTATTATCATGCAAATATTTGGGAAAATATTTGGCTTTGAATGCAGAAGGAAGTAAAGAATATATTATCACAGCTCACCTATAATAAATTTCCTTGGCATTGGGAATTCTGAGTACTACTATCAGTGCCCTCCCATCAACTCCCTGGTAGAAAATACACTGAGCATTGAGTCTGTAAGCTGTTTTTCCTCTGTTGAGCTCTTTATGGGTTTGCACTGGATATCTTCCAAGGGGGTGTCACCCTGAGGCTCAGAGTGGAGAACAGGTTTCCAGGTCAATGATTAGAAATAATCATGCCCAAGTTTTCCCTTAGGCTATGTAAAACAAGGAACACCACATCCCTCTTCTCTTCCAGGACTGGGTTCTCAGGGATAAAGAGAATGCCACTTGATTTAAGTTGCATTAATTTTCACCTATTTATCCAACTCCTCTTATTCTCTTTACTCAAGGGCAGACTCTTTGGGGGCACTACAGAGCAGGGCAGAAATAGCTAAACCTAGAAGCTGTTTTAAAAGGCTTGGAGAATTTAAAATCTTTTCCAATTACCAGATAAATAAGTATCATATGAAGTAAACTAATTTGAAAGAGGATTATCTTCCTTGCTTCCCTATATATTGTAGTGTAGAGCAGTGGATCTCCACCTTGACTATACATTAGAATGACCCGAGATACTAAAAAAAAGCCCGAGTCCCTGACTGGCCCAGAGTTTGGACTTTTTAAGGCTCCCCAGAAAGCATCTTACTGGTTATGCAACCTTAGGCACTTTTTTCTTAAAGTTTCTGACTTCATTCAGAATTTACCTCCAAAATTGAGGGGAAACCCTTACAATAACAGTTACCCAATAGGCCTGGTGTGAGGATTGAATGAAACAGCTTGTGTAAAGTACCTACATGATGCTTTACATGTGTCAGGTATCAATGATTATTAGTTTCCTTTGCTTCACTGCACTTACCAAGTGCAATTACCATGAGCAGTCCTGGAACTCCAAAAGCCAATGCATAGCAGTCTTCTCCAAAACATTGCACATCTCCTAAAGAAAATGGGATGGGAGGAGGAAAGTAACTCTGAGTCTTGAATATTTGATGTTTTATTCTACAAGCTGAGGTTGTTGAATAAACCTTAGCTTGTAGAATAGACATAACCACCCTCTTTCCTCCCATCACCTAATCCATAGTTCTTCTTTTGGGCCAGACAAATCAATACTAAAATAAATTTTCACAGATTATCAAGCTCTTATAAAAGGAGATGATAGACAGGAGAAAGCCTTGAACAGCTTTTTGGCTGACCAGAGCAAAGCCTTATACAGGGCCCCTCAAAAAAATCCTAACCTCTCAGCATGGGTGTGATAAATGTAGAAATCAAGCTCCCTGCATTGATGGACAGGTAGAAGACTGAGAAGTATCTAGTCCGTTCCTCTGCCTGAAACAAACAGGATAAATCATCAGTGCAATGTGTCCCCTAGCTCCAGCCCCACTCCACGTTCAGATTCAGAGCTGAAGGTACACACAAAGAGAAAGATTCAGATATTGCCTCCACAATACCTGAATTTCATATTATTAATAGATATTTAAAAACATTGCTGGCTGACCCCAATCATTTACTCACCTTTCAAACTCCAGAGCAGCTTTAGCATTCTTTTCCTCCCTTTGCATAGGTTAAAAATAATCTTCCTGTCTTCAGTGCCACTACCGTGTCCTGTATATAGCTATTCTAATATTAATGTCTTTGCATTAAATGTCTGGGTTTTTTATTTCATGTGTGTGTTTGTGTTTGTTTGTTTGTTTGTTTGTTTTGAGATGGAGTCTCACTCTGCCACCCAGGCTGGAATGCAGTGGCGCAGTCTCAGCTTACTGCAAACTCCGCCTCCCGGGCTCAAGCCATTCTCCTGCCTCTGCCTCCCGTAAGTGTCTGTTTTTTCAGTATGTTGTGAGTTTCTTTAGAGCAGAAATTTTATCTTACTCATTTCTGTAATCGCCAATACCTAGCACAGCATCCGACATATATTAGGGACTCGATAAATGTTTATTGACTGTATTAACTAAGTGAATGCCTGATTTAGTTAAATAATAGATTTTGTGATAGGAGTGTGTGGTAGGAATAGTACCAGAACATAGGACAGTGGAGTCAACTGTTAATGAAGGAGGATAGTTCACCTAGTGCTTAACGGAGATTTGCCAGAGAGTCTAAAAAGAAATCATCTGGCTTAGAAGTGGCTAGTGGAAACCTGGAGGCAGATTTGTCTTACTAATTGAAATATCTTTGTGGAGCAGTTACCAAATGAAACAACTTTCAAATAAAGTTGCTGATGTTTCGTTCATTATACACCAACATGCTTCATTCTGACACCCCAGATCTCTCCCTGCCATATTAGAACAACGAGTCCTTCCCCATTTTCTATTTACAGTGTGTTTTGTTTCCTCTCCTGGTTTCAATTTAAACCTTATTCCACTTATCTAATTTGTATAGTTCATCATACACAGGATCCCACTTGCCAAAAGTTGGTTCTTTCTCCAAAGTCAGCAAGCAATTATGATCTATGGACTCTTTGACAGATAAAGAGTATAAAATAACCCAAATGGTCTGAAAGGTAAGAAAAACACTGGAAGACAGGACAGGATAGCAGAGGCAGAAGGAGATAATAGGCATTATGTCAGGGTTGAAGAGGGAAGAGGAGAGAGAGAGAGAGAGAGTGGCGGGAGGTGGGGGGGAGAGAGAGAAAGAGAGAAGGAGTGGGGGAGAAAAAGAAAAACTGGAAAAAAGATAAACAGTTATAGAAGAGGGAATGGATACATGAAGACAGACAAAACTGAAAACTGGAAGCAAAACTGAGGAAGCCAGAAATGTTGACAGATCTAGAAATAGACTATTTCCTTGCCTATTTGTCACTGCTTTCTCATAAATGCCCATTTATTTTTCACCACTGGTAATGGAAAGTATTTAGGAAGAGAGGGAATGATCAGTCAGGGAAATTCATCTATAGACATTCATTATGTTTCCTTGCAATTTGTCACTTTCCCATTTCATGGAATCTCAAAACAAGATGCTTAAATCATCTCTATACTACTCATCACCTCCCATTGCCAAAGTGCTTACCACATTTCTTTCTAAATACCTCAAGTTAGAGTAAACTTACTACTTCCAATTGTTTGAAGTTTTTCCACCCATCAAGCAAAACACTGGCTTCTTGGAGGCTTTCACTCGTTGGTCTCAGGTTTAATCACTGACATCCTTCCAGCATCTATAAGCAGCTATAGTATTCTCCTCAATTCTTGTCCAGGCTAACTATCCCTATTTCCTTCAATCTTTCCTCATAAGACATACCTTTTAGTTCATCTACCACCCTGGTCTCTTTCCTTTGAAACTGTTTCAGTTTTCCTCACTATTAATGGCCAGTATCCAGCATTGAATACAACTGTTCAGATAAGATCTGACCAGTACATTACTTCAATCTTGGCAAATGGCTACCTGCCAGATACCCCCATTAATGCTGGCTCTATATTCTTGAAAATACAAAATAACAGGATTCTTACATGTTTTTCTTCAAACTGGTCTCCACCAAAAGCTGCCACACAGGGTTTGATGCCTCCTGTCCCCAAAGCTATTAGACTCAGGCCGATCAATGATAGGACTCTGAAATGGAGAGGTGAGAATGCCAACCATGTTGATACTAAATGCACCTGTAGAGATGGACTACAGAGCTGCAGAGGGGAAAAAATGTGTACAAGGGCAAAGATCCCCTTCACATTTCTACTTCATGGGTACTTTCCATTTGCCTTTATTCCTAGGAGGTATTCATGGTCAATTACCCTATTTATGATCCTTCGGCCTCTGCAAGAAAGTATGCATTATGTGGGAAGATTTCATCCCTGGTAGCTCCATTTACCCCTTATGAGCATCCGATAGAAACAGATACTGAAGGAACTCCAAAGCTAACACACTGGTTCCCAATCTTGTTTTGGTCAAAGGAGTACTTCAATAGAAAGACCTTTTAAGGACCTGATCTCACATATTCTTACCAAAATTTTTTTAAAAATGTTCAAATTCATCATAATTAATAGCAACAGTGTCAAAAATTTTTGACGGGACACCAATAAGAAAGTAATATTTATTAAATATCAAGGCCAGGTGCAGAGGCTACGTCTATAATCCCAGCACTTTGGGAAGCTGAGGCAGGTGGATCACCTGAGGTCAGGAGTTCAAGACCAGCCTGGCCAACATGGTAAAACCCCATCTCTACGAAAAATACACAAATTAGCCGGGCGTGGTGGCAGCCGCCTGTAATCCCAGCGACTTGGGAGGCTGAGGTGGGAGAATCACTTGAACCCAGGAGGCAAAGGTTTCAGTGAGCCGAAATCACACCACTGCACTCCAGCCTGGGCAACAGAGCAAGACTCTGTCTAAAAACAAACAAACAAACAAACAAAATGTCTAACTCATAGGATAAATACATGTACACAGGCACACAGGCACATTATAATATGAATACATATAAACTGCTTTGTGAACAGCTGTAATCCTCTCTACTGACTGAATAGACAGACATCAGAATTTATCAAATGCCTCTGATCCCATAAACATCAATAGCAACTGAAATATATGGAACTACACATAAATGTAAATATTCAAAGCTTTGAGTATAACTTCTACAATTAATTATGAGGAAACATTATAGAGTTTTTTTTAACCCTGGTAAAGTATAGATGCATGGATGAATAAAAAGGTGAGGGAATATGTAGGGTATGAAGGTTTTGATTATTTTCAAGCATATGAAGAGGATACTAACTAGGCATTCTACAAGTCCCAAAAACAGATGAGCTCAGATAAAGTAGGAAAGAGTTCAACTGGTCATAAGACTGTTTTTCTTAACCAGTTTTGTAGTAAACTGTAGATTGAAAATAAAGAGACATCTCTGGTAAGAAAATAGAAAATAATTTGTAACAAATGTCTGAGAAAAGTAGTTTAGTTGATTCCATGATTTTACTCACGTGTGTACCACTTGTCCTCCCAGTATTGGTAAGGCACCCAAGGACTTGATCACATGGCCAAGCACATACACCAAGGAGAGATAGATGATTGTCCTGTTGAGAGAGCTAAATCAGTCAGTCTAAAACCAGAACTGAGAGATTTGAATAATACAGACTTAGGGTTCATACTGTTCTCAGTGTGGGGATAAATGGAGGAGGAGGAGGAGGAGGGAGGAGGAAAGAATTATCTGAGGAATCCAAATAGAGACAATAATGGTGAATGAAGTGAACAGACTAGGAAAAAGGAGTGGAATTCTTCACTCTTTAGTGTTAGAGGTAATAGACATTCCCTTCAAGTTCCCTTCCTATACCCACCTTCCCCTTTGCCTCTACCCGCTCACTCCACACACACACAGAGAAACCCTACTTTGTACAGACATGACAAGAACAAGGTGGATTTGTAGCAAAAGTGACAGTGCTTTAAATTGGGAGAACCAGTAGAAGAGGATATTTGGACCTTAGATGTTTTTCTCAAGGAATATCTTCTGCTGTAGAGAGCAAGAAGGGTCAAGGAAGAACTCCAAGTAAACAGGAATGGCTAATCCAAACGACTTCCTCAAAACTCAAGAAGCACTGGGAGGTAAAAAGCTCTCAGGTTCAGCCTGGGTAACTTGGACTCTTGGATTAATTGTAATCCTCACCACAGTTTCCTCAGGGACAAGTTAACAAGGGTAAGAAAGGAGCCAGGGACTTAGAATAGACTGTCCAGTGACAAAAATCATGCAGTTGGAAGGAACATCCTGTTGTATTGTTTTCTCAAAGAACTTGAACAGCAAAAAGAAAGTAGAAGAATAAGGAACTCCAGTAAGAACATATAGACAGATTCACACATTGAAATATGGCACACTACAACATATATCCCTTATGTGTACTACCACACCAGCATTCCCACATATAAGTAGAATGTTAGCATTATAATGAACCTTGGAAATTACAGTTTACACCTGCAATTTTTAAGGTGTTTTATGCTAATGTGGAATAAAGAGAATAGAATGGAATAAAAATAGCAAAGAGAGGCCAGAGATGTCAGAACTCTCAGGATGTGGATTTCTCATTCTAAGTGCCTAATCCTTGGGTTAGCTTTCTAGGGAAGGGAACTTAAAGTGTATGGCGGGTAGCGGACAAGAAGTTAGGTGACTAGGGCACGGTGGCTCACGCTTGTAATCCCAGCACTTTGGGGGGCCAAGGCGGGTGGATCACGAGGTCAGGAGATCGAGACCATCCTGACCAACATGGTGAAACCCTGTGTCTACCAAAAATACAAAAATTAGCTGGGCCTGGTGACATGCACCTATAATCCCAGCTAGCGGGGAGGCTGAGGCAGGAGAATCGCTTGAACCAGAGAGTCAGAGGTTGCAGTGAGCCGAGAGATGGTGCCACTGCACTCCAGACTGGCGACAGAGCAAGACTCCATCTCAAAAAAAAAAAAAAAAAAAAAAAAGTTAGGTGACTAATCTAGGACTAATTAACATCAGGGGAGGGGACAACTTTCCCAAAAGATCTTGTAACATCTTCTAGAGAAAGGTTCTCTTTGTTGTAATAAAAAGAATAAATAGAAAGGGAATAAAAAGGAACAGAAAAAAAAATGCTAGCTATCATGAACCCCAAACAGATGATCTATGTTAGATCATCATAGAGGAAAAAAAAAGGAGTTTGAGCTGGAGTGATATAGTCTGGGTAGTAAGATCAGTATCCAATTGATGGACTAAATCAGGGGTGTCCAATCTTTTGGCTTCCCTGGGCCACATTGGAAGATATATTGTCTTGGGCCACACATAAAATACACCAACACTAACAATAATTGGTGAGCTAAAAAAAAAAAATCTAATAATGTTTTAAGAAAGTTTATAAATTTGTACTGGGCCACATTCAAAGCTGTCCTGGGCTGCATGTGGCCTGCAGGCTGCAGGTTGGACAAGCTTGGACTAAATGAATGAAAGAAGTGTAAGTGGTTTAGGAGGAAAATAGGCAACTTATAGATTAAAAAAAAACCAAAAAACAAACAAAAACAACAAACAAACAAAAACCTCATAGGAAATAGTTTAGCTATGAAGGATATAAGAGAGGAAACTAATGGCAGGAAACTAATAGGAGGAGCAAGAAGTCAAGAGACCTGAAAATTCTGCATTTGAAACAAGATATTAGGGTCATTGTAATCCCAACCATAGCACACAGAAATGCTTTAGGTTGACTTCACTAATCCTTCAATTTTACAAATCAAGAAACTGAAATCCAGACAGGTCAAATGACATTTCTAAACAGTGACTTTTGGGCCAGTTGCAGTGGTTCACCCCTGTAATCCCAGAACTTCAGGAAGCTGAGGTGGATGGATCACTTGAGGTCAGGAGTTCAAGACCAGCCTGGCCAACACGGTGAAACCCCACCTCCACTAAAAATACAAAAATTTGCCAGGCATGGTGGTGCATGCCTGTAATCCCAGCTACTTGGGAGGCTGAGATGGGAGGATCACTTTAACCCAGGAGGTGGAGGTTGCAGTGAGCTGAGATCTCACAACACTGTACTCCAGCCTGGGAGACAGAGCAAGACTCCATCTCAAAGAAATAAAAAATAAATAAATAAATAAAAATAAAAATAAATAAATGAACAGTGACTTTTTTTTTTATTGTAGAGATGGGGTCTTGCTATGTTGACCAGGCTGGTCTCAAACTCCTGGCCTCAGGCAATCCTCCTGCCTCAGCCTCCCAAAGTGCTGGGATTACAGGCATGAGCCGCTACACCTGGCCCCAAAGTGACATTTTAATTAGTATTAGGGTTAGGTGTAGAGCTTCTATATTTAACTCATAATCCAGCATTCCTTTGGTTTTATCATGAACAAGTTAATGTGGAAAAAGAAAATGGAAGAGAAAGAAGTAATACATTTTATTTCACCATAAGAATATAAAAAGCCAGAGCCATTTTTAATAGGCACTTAGGAACTAAGAAGAGGTATATACAGAGGCTGAGAGTGTGTAGTGATGGCAGAGGAAGAGAGCTTGCATGAAGAAAAGAAGGTCAGTTCTGATCAGACAAAAAAGAGGAGAGAGGAAGGACATACTATACAGACCCACTCAGAGAAAGAGAAAAGAGAAGTGTGGAGAGGACATTCAAAAGCATAATAACTCCAAGATGGCTGAATACGAACCACTCCGGTCTGTAGCTCCCAGTGTGGTTGATGCAGAAGATGGTGATTTCTGCATTTCCAACTGAGGTACCTGGCTCATTTCATTGGGACTGGTTGGACAGTGGGTGCAGCCCACAGAGGGCGAGCCGAAGCAGGGTGGAGCATTGCCTCACCTAGGAAGCACAAGCGGTTGGGGGATTTCCCTTTCCTAGCCAAGGGAAGCCGTGACAGACTGTACCTGGAAAATCGCAACACTCCCACCCAAATACTGTGCTTTTCCAAAGGTCTTAGCAAACGGAACACCAGGAGATTATATCCTGCGCCTGGCTTGGTGGGTCCCATGCCCATGGAGCTTTGCTCACTGCTAGCGCAGCAGTCTGAGATAGACCCACGAGGCAGCAGCCTAGTAGGGTGAGGGGCATCTGCCATTGCTGAGGCTTGAGTAGGTAAACAAAGCAGCTGGGGAAGCTTGAACTGGGCAGAGCCCACTGCAGCTCTGCAAGGCCTGCTGCCTCTGTAGACCCCACCCACCTCTGGGGTCAGGGCATAGCAGAACAAAAGGCAGCAGAAACTTCTGCAGACTTAAACATCCCTGTCTGACAGCTCTGAAGAGAGCACTCGTTCTCCCAGCAGGGTTTTTGAGCTCTGAGAACGGACAGACTGCCTCCTCAAGTGGGTCCCTGAAGCCTGTGTAGCCTAACTGGGAGACACCTCTCAGTGGGGACCGACTGACACTTCATATAGGTGGGTGTCCCTCTGGGACGAAGTTTCCAGAGGAAGGATCAGGCAGCAATATTTGCTGTTCTGCAGCCTCCGCTGGTGATACCCAGGCAAACAGGGTCTGGAGTGGACCTCTAGCAAACTCCAACAGACCTGCAGCTGAGGGACCTGACTGTTAGAAGGAAAACTAACAAATAGAAAGAAATAGCATCAACATCAACAGAAAGGACATCCACACCAAAACCCCATCTGTAGGTCACAAGCATCAAAGAACAAAGGTAGATAAAAACCACAAAGATGGGGAGAAACCAGAGCAGAAAAGCTGAAAATTCTAAAAACCAGAATGCCTCTTCTCCTCCAAAGGATCGCAGCTCCTTGCCAGCAACGGAACAAAGCTGGACGGAGAACGACTTTGATGAGCTGACAGAAGTAGGCTTCAGAAGGTTGGTAATAACAAACTTCTTCAAGCTAAAGGAGAATGTTTGAACCCATTACAAGGAAGCTAAAAACCTTGAAAAAAGATTAGATGAATGGCTAACTAGAATAAACACTGCAGAGAAGACCTTAAATGACCTGATGGAGCTGAAAACCATGGCACGAGAACTATGTGATGCATGCACAAGCTTCAATAGCTGATTCAATCAAGTGGAAGAAAGGGTATCAGTGATGGAAGATCAAATTAATGAAATAAGCAAGAAGAGAAGTTTAGAGAAAAAAGAGTAAAAAGAAATGAACAAAGCCTCAAAGAAATATAGGACTATGTAAAAAGACCAAATCTACGTTTGATTGGTGTACCTGAAATTGACAGGGAGAATGGAACCAAGTTGGAAAACACTCTTCAAGATATTATCCAGGAGAACTTCCCCAACCTAGCAAGGCAGGCCAACATTCAAATTCAGAGAACACCACAAAGATACTCCTCGAGAAGGGCAACCCCAAGACACATAATTGTCAGATTCACCAAAGTTGAAATGAAGGAAAAAATGTTAAGGGCTTAGCCAGAGAGAAAGGTCGGGTTACCCACAAAGGGAAGCCCATCAGACTAACAGTGGATCTCTCGCCAGAAACTCTACAAGCCAGAAGACAGTGGGGGCCAATATTCAACATTCTTAAAGAAAATGATTTTCAACACAGAATTTCATATCCAGCCAAACTAAGCTTCATAAGTGAAGGAGAAATAAAATCCTTTACAAACAAGCAAATGCTGAGAGATTTTGTCACCACCAGGCCTGCCTTATAAGAGCTCCTGAAGGAAGCACTAAACATGGAAAGGAACAGCTGGTACCAGCCACTGCAAAAACATGCCAAATTGTAAAGACCATCAATGCTAGAAAGAAACTGCATCAACTAACGGGCAAAATAACCAGCTAACATCATAATGATTGGATCAAATTAACACATAACAATATTAACCTTAAATGTAAATGGGCTGAATGCCCCAATTAAAAGACATAGAGTGGCAAATTGGATAAAGAGTCAAGACCCATCAGTGTGCTATATTCACGAGACCCATCTCACGTGCAGAGACACACATAGGCTCAAAATAAAGGGATAGAGGAAGATCTACCAAAGCTACCAAGTAAATGGAAAGCAAAAATAAGCAGGGGTTGCAATCCTAGTGTCTGACAAAACAAACTTTAAACCAACAAAGATCAAAAGAGACAAGGAAGGCCATTACATAATGGTAAAGGGATCAATTCAACAAGAAGACCTAGCTATACTAAATATATATGCACCCAGTACAGGAGCACCCAGATTCATAAAGCAAGTCCTTAGAGACCTACAAAGAGACTTAGACTCCCACACAATAATAATGGAAGACTTTAACACCCCACTGTCAGTATTAGACAGAACAACGAGATAGAAGGTTAACAAGGATATCCAGGACATGAACTCAGCTCTCCACCAAGTGGACCTAATAAACATCTACAGAACTCTCCACCCCAAATCAATAGAATATACATTCTTCTCAGTACCACATCACACTTATTCCAAAATTGACCACATAGTTGGAAGTAAAGCACTCCTCAGCAAATATAAAAAAACAGAAATCACAACAAACTGTCTCTTAGAACACAGTGCAATCAAATTAGAACTCAGGATTAAGAAACTCACTCAAAATGCACAACTACATGGAAACTGAACAACCTGCTCCTGAATGACTACTGGGTAAATAACAAAATGAAGGCAGAAATAAAGATGTCCTTTGAAACCAATGAGAACAAAGACACAACGTACCAGAATCTCTGGGACACATTTAAAGCAGTGTGTAGAGGGAAACTTATAGCACTAAATGCCCACGAGAGAAAGCAGAAAAGATCTAAAATCGACACCTTAACATCACCATTAAAAGAACTAGAGAAGCAAGAGCAAACAAATTCAAAAGCTAGCAGAAGGCAAGAAATAACTAAGATCAGAGCAGAACTGAAGGAGATAGAGACACAAAAAACCCTTCAAAAAAATCAACGAATCCAGGAGCTGGTTTTTTGAAAAGATCAACAAAATTGATAGACCACTAGCAAGACTAATAAAGAAGAAAAGAGAGAAGAATCAAATAGATACAATAACAAATGATAAAGGGGATATCACCATCGATCCCACAGTAATACAAACTACCATCAGAGAATACTGTAAACACCTCTATGCAAATAAACTAGAAAATCTAGAAGAAATGGATAAATTCCTGGACACATACACCCTCCCAAGACTAAACCAGAAAGAAGTTGAATCTCTGAATAGATCAGTAACAGGTTCTGAAACTGAGGCAATAATTAATAGCCTAGCAACCAAAAAAAGGCCAGGACCAGACGGATTCACAGCTGAATTCTACCAGAGGTAGAAAGAGGGGCTGGTACCATTCCTTCTGAAACTATTCCAATCAATAGAAAAAGAGGGAACCCTGCCTAACTCATTTGATGAGGCCAGCATCATCCGGATATGAAAGCCTGGCAGAGACAACAAAGAAAGAGAATGTTAGACCACAATCCCTGGTGAACACCAATGTGAAAATCCTCAATAAAATACTGGCAAACCGAATCCAGCAGCATTTCAAAAAGCTTATCCACCATGATCAAGTCGGCGTCATCCCTCGGATGCAAGGCTGGTTCAACATATGCCAATCAATAAACGTAATCCAGCATATAAACACAATCAACAACAAAAACCACATGATTATCTTAATAGATGCAGAAAAGGCCTTCGACAAAAATCAACAGCCCTTCATGCTAAAAACTCTCAATAAACTAGGTATTGATGGAACGTATCTCAAAATAATAAGAGCTATTTATGACAAACCCACAGCCAATATCATACTGAATGGGCAAAAACTGGAAGCTTTCCCTTTGAAAATCGGCACAAGACAGGGATGCCCTCTCTCACCACTCCTATTCAACATAGTGTTGGAAGTTCTGGCCAGGGCAATCAGGCAGGAGAAAGAAATAAAGGGTATTCAATTGGGAAAAGAGGAAGTCAAATTGTCCCTGTTTGCAGATGACATGATTGTATATTTAGAAAACCCCATCGTCTCAGCCCCAAATCTCCTTAAGCTGATAAGCAACTTCAGCAAAGTCTCAGAATACAAAATCAATGTGAAAAAAATCACAAGCATTCCTGTACACCAATAACAGACAAACAGAGAGCCAAATCATGAGTGAATTCCCATCCACAATTGCTACAAAGAGAAAAAAATACCTAGGAATCCAACTTACAAGGGACGTGAAGGACCTCTTCAAGGAGAACTACAAACCATTGCTCAACGAAATAAAAGAGGATACAAACAAATGGAAGAATATTCCATGCTCATGGATAGGAAGAGTCAATATCGTGAAAATGGCCATACTGCCCAAGGTAATTTATAGATTCAATGCTATCCCCATCAAGCTACAAATGACTTTCTTCAGAGAATTGCAAAAAACTGCTTTAAAGTTCATATGGATGCAAAAATAGCCCACATTGCCAAGACAATCCTAAGCCAAAAGAACAAAGCTGGAGGCATCAAGCTACCTGACTTCAAACTATACTACAAGGCTACAGTAACCAAAACAGCATGGTACTGGGGTACCAAAACACATATATAGACCAATGGAACAGAACAGAGGCCTCAGAAATAACACCACACATCTACAACCATCTGATCTTTGATAAACCTGACAAAAAGAAGCAATGGGGAAAGGATTCCCTATTTAATAAATGGTGCTGGGAAAACTGGCTGGCCATATGTAGAAAGCTGAAACTGGATCCCTTCCTTACACCTTATACAAAAATTAATTCAAGATGGATTAAAGACTTACATGTTAGACCTAAAACCATAAAAACCCTAGAAGAAAACCTAGGCAATAACATTCAGGACATAGGCATGGGCAAGGACTTCATGACCAAAACACCAAAAGCAATGGCAAGAAAAGCCAAAATAGACAAATGGGATCTAATTAAACTAAAGAGCTTCTGCACAGCAAAAGAAACTACCATCAGAGTGAACAGGCAACCTACAGAATGGGAGAAAATTTTTGCAATCTACCCATCTGACAAAGGGCTAATATCTAGAATCTACAAAGAACTTAAACAAATTTACAAGAAAAAAACAACACCATCAAAAAGTGGGCAAAGGATATGAACAGACACTTTTCAAAAGAAGACATTTATGCAGCCAACAGACACATGAAAAAATGCTCATCATCACTGGCCATCAAAGAAATGCAAATCAAAACCACAATGAGATACCATCTCACACCAGTTAGAATGTCAATCATTAAAAAGGCAGGAGACAGCAGATGCTGAAGAGGATGTGGAGAAATAGGAACACTTTTACACTGTTGGTGGGACTGTAAACTTGTTCAACCATTTCAACCATTGTGGAAGACAGGGATCTAGAACTAGAAATGCCATTTGACCCAGCCATCCCATTACTGGGTATATATCCAAAGGATTATAAATCATGCTACTATAAAGACACATGCATACGTATGTTTATTGCAGCACTATTCACAATAGCAAAAACTTGCAACCAAGCCAAATGTCCATCAATGATAGACTGGATTAAGAAAATGTGGCACATATACACCATGGAATACTATGCAACCATAAAAAAGGATGAGTTCATGTCCTTTGCAGGGACGTGGATGAAGCTGGAAACCATCATTTCTGTCCATCACAAGGACAGAAAACCAAACACCGCATGTTCTCACTCATAGGTGGGAATTGAACAATGAGAACACTTGGACACCAGGCGGGGAACATCACACAAGGGGGCCTGTCATGGGGTGGAGGGCTGGTGGAGGGATAGCATTAGGAGAAATACCTAATGTAAATGGCGAGTTCATGGGTGCAACAAACCAACATGGCACATGTATACCTATGTAACAAACCTGCACATTGTGCACGTGTACCCTAGAACTTAAAGTATAATAAAAAATTAAAATTAAAATTAAATTAAAATAAAAAATAATAAACACATTTAAGAGAGTGGTTCTAAGTGATTGCCCAGGTCAAAAATCAAAACTGATGCGCCTGGGTAATAGGATATAAAATCTAGGAACTATGACTAAAAATGTTTTCCTTTCTTAAAACCAACTTGACACTACAAATAGCATCCTTGAGAAACCAATATGCATGTTTAATAATTTTTGTTTTCCCACTGCGTACCTATTGATCAGTCTTTCCTGTATGTAGCTCTGAAGGAAGTCTCACTTCTTTCCTGGCATAGGGAGTTCCTTAAACAAGAGTCAGGGACTCTGGATGCCCATTTCCTCTTAACATATCTATTATTCTGGGATAGCAAACAGAGGAAAGATTTTTAATAGAAGTTGTTTACTAACTTCAGGAAATTGCCCCTTCAGGGTTTGAACAATCTTTCTAATGTTAGAGAAGGCTTTTCACCCTCAAAGTAACACGTGAATAAAAGTAAACAGACACCACACACACACACACACACACAAACACATACTCAGGCAGAGAAACATATGAGAGGTGGGGAAGAACTTAACGGTTTGAAACAAAAATCTATCCATTTTCCTCTAGCAAATGAAGAAAATAGGCTATAGGTTCAAATTAGAAAAGACAGTAAAGAAAGAGTCTTGTCTTTTTTCTGATTTTCCAACTTAAGGAAGGGTAGTTTTAAATACTTATTCCCTTTTGTTGCTGTTATCATCTGTTTGTATATGTTACACACACATGCATACGCACACACACACAAACATGACTACAGGAGAACAAGTTACACACGTTTTCTCAAACTACTCCCTTTGTGAAAGAGATACAAATCGCCCCCAAGTTTTCTTATTTAAAAAGCAACCAAAATACCCACAATAAAATAAAAGTAACCTTCATGCCTGTCTACATCTATCTGCAGTCATGTGGCTACATTTGAGGGTCTGAGGGTGAATAAATTTATGAATTCGAATATTTACTGTGGGCCTATCTGCTAGGCACTATTCTACGTGCTCTTGGATAAAAATATAAATCACAGCCGGGCACAGTGGCTCACACTTGTAATCCCAGCAGTTTGGGAGACAGAGGTGGGTGGACCACTTGAGGTCAAGAGTTCGAGACCAGCCTGGCCAACATGGTGAACTCTCATCTCTACTAAAAATACAAAAATTAGCCGGGCATGGTGGTACATGCATATAATCCCAGCTACTCAGGAGGCTGAGGCAGGAGAATCACTTGGACCTGGGAGACAGAGGTTGCAGTGAGCCGAGATTGCATCACTGCACTCCAGCCTGGGTGACAGAGCAAGACTTTGCCTCAACGACAAAAAATATGTATATTATATATATACTTATATATTATACATATTATATATGTTCATATAATATATAAATGACTGGGGTGGGTGGGGAAAAATATATATAAATGACTTTGTCCTCTAAGTGATTGAAAGAAGATATCAGATTCATATATAAACAATTAAATAACTATAATAAGATAGAGTTTAGTAAATGTCATATAAGGGTGAGAAAACAAAGAACTCAGAAAACACTATATTACTTCCGGCTATAGTAAAAGGTGAGGGGGCAGAGAATACTCCATAGCATAGGTAGTATTTGAGTGAGCCTTACGGGGTTTGGACATGAAAGGGTGGGGAAGAAGGGGTTTCCATGAAGCAGAAACAATGCAAACAGACATGAAAAAGAGATGTCATTGGATATGATTACAGAAATATTAGTATTACATTTTCCTCTAGTGGCCATTCTCAAAAGGAGATAAGTATGACAATAAGCACAGAAAAGTCAGTTGGAGTGAGATTAGTAGACAGTGATTTGATAGTCACCAGAAATTGCTGAGCAGAGTAGTAATGTGATCAGGATTTATTTTAGGAAAATTAATTTGGCAGTAGCGTATATGCTCAATTGTAGGAAAAAGAGATGGGAAGCAGTAAAAACATTTTAGATGTCCATTTTAATACCTCAATTTAAAGACATTGAGACAATGAAGACCAAAACTGGGTGATGGCAACTAATGCAGTGGATGTTGTGCTGAAAAGGGATAAATGTGAGAGAGATTGTGGCAAACAGAATTGGTAGAATTTGATAACTGATTGAATGTGGGAATGTAGAAAAGACAGAAGAAAGAACAGATTTGTGGAGGTGAATGCCAATATGTAATTCACTGGAATTTGAGGAGCCATCTGCATATAGCTAATATCAACACCACAGAATTTGCTAAGGAAGAATCTAGAGAAAGAGAAGAGGGTAAAAGTTATAACCTGGGAAAATGCTTACACTCAGGAAAGAGTGAAGTAAACAAGAGGCAAAAAAGAAGCCAGATAAATAAGAAAAGATATAAGAGGATGAGAGTGAGAAAAATATACTGTAGAGAAGGCCAGGGAGTTTCACAGAAATGATAAACAGACTGAAACGTTAACAACAAGTTCAAAATGAGTAAGAATTTAGAAAAGACCACTGGAATTTGCTAATGAAGAAATCCTTACCAGTGATCTTAGGGAGTAATTTCAGAAGGAAAAAAGATGATTTACAGTATATCTTATTGTACTACAATATGATCTGTATTAAAGCTATTTGAATATGAACAATATGAATTAGGTAGTATGTGTAATTCACCTCTTCATCCTCCATGGTTCCTTGGACAAACAGAAGGTGCTCAATAAACATTTATTGAATTAAATTGGGTCAAATCAAATTAAATTGAATTGGATTATATTGCATTATATTATATTACTCTACCATAAGAACTGATAATGAAGAGTGAGAAAGGCAACACATACAGAGGATTATTTGTATAATATGGGGTTAACGGTAACAGGAGAAAAATGATAGGAAAAGAGAGTCAAGATGAGTTTTGTTCATTTAAAGCTATTAAAGATTTGCTCCTGCTTCTAGTTGAAGGAAAAGACTCTGGTTCTCTGGGAGAATTTGAAGGCAAGAGAGGGGAATAGTGAGGGTACAGAGACCCTAGGGAGAGTGATCTGATCTAGGTGATGAGTGATACATACATAAAAACTGATCAAGGTGTACAGTTAAGGCTTTTGAATTTGTGTGCTTTATGTAAGTTATATCCCAATAAAAATAAATTAAAAACAATAATAAATACATCAAGAAGGATTGATTTGAGAGCACAAGTGGAGGTTGTTAAATTTTCTCTGAATTAACCAGGAAACAATTGCTCACCAAATCCTGTAACTGTACTTCTTCAATCTTAAAGGAAGTTATTTTTAAAATAAATAAAAGTGGTATGTCATGTATATGAATCTTTATTCTACAACTGAATAAATAGATTATGGCTTGCACTTTTTATTCTGCAAGTAGTGCCAATCTCCTATCTAGATAAACTTGGTGACTACTACTACATATGTAGCAAATGTAGATCTCAGCTACTCACCCACCATTCCTCTCCCAAGTCAAGAAACTGTTCAGTACTGTGTTATGTCTATAGATACATATTAGGTGCTGATTAAACACTTCTAGAATAATGAACATATGTCGGCCAAAGTAAGCTATAAACCATTGTTTACTAAAGAGAATTCCTTGGAACACTGGGTCCACAAAATATCCAGAAAAAATATGCCATAGTCAAACTGGTTTGGGAAACACTACATACTACAACCTTCTGTGGAGATTTTATAGTTCATATTAGCGTATTTAAGGCTGTAAGAAGTCATGCAGTAAGGGAACATTTTTAGCTTTGCTCAGCCTAACAGTTTCCAAACTTGCTTGACCACAAGAGCTTTATTTTCCCACATAACTCATTATATTTTATAGTTTTGAACAGAATGCCCTTTGAGAAATGCTCATTTAGACAAATCCATGGATGACAGGTCCATAGAAAATAATTGGGCAGGGGATATCCACGATCCATTTCTAAGCTTATCAGTTTAATGTTATAGGGGACAATTATAACATTTACCATGTTATATCTCTTGGTGCTGTGTTCAGGGACTTAAAAGATACTGAACTGAATGAACCAATAATCTAACTCATGAAAATATTAGATTCATAAGAAGGAAACTACAAAAGACATTAGAGAAGAGAAATAGATGGTAAAAGAGCTGAAAAGAGACACTCATAAGAAGATCCTAAAGGAGGTGGGATAACTCAATCTGGAGAAGAGATGGAGAAAGTATCAAATAACTACATAAAAGCATCAAAATTTCGATTTTTTTTTTTTTTTTTGAGACAGAGTCTTCTTCTGTTGCCCAGGCTGGAGTGCAGCGGCTTGATCTTGGCTCACTGCAACCTCTGCCTCCCATATTCAAGCAACTGTCCTGCCTCAGCCTCCCAAGTAGCTGGGATTACAGGTGCCCGCCACCATGCCTGGCTAATTTTTGTATTTTTAGTAGAGACGGGGTTTCACCATGTTAGCCAGGCTAGTCTCAAACTCCTCACCTCAGGCAATCTGCCCGCCTCGGCCTCCCAAAGTGCTGGGATTACAGGCGTGAGCCACCGCACCTGGCTAAAATTAGAAATTTGCTGGTGGATAGTGCTCTCTATCTCCAACAAGATCAGAGCAAGATTTAATATTAAACTGTGGAATGGAAGGTTAAAATTAGTTTTAAGGAACAAAAGATACCACAACTGAAGAGGATGTAAACACATTGGAAAAACTGATAATGAAAAGAATAGCCTTTCCTTGTTACCACAGAGATTCTTTTTTTTTAAATTTCCCACACTACACAGATGTACAGAGATTCTTATTTTTCACGCATGACATAGGTATGTTCTTACTCAGAAGCAAGAGGCTAGAAGTGATAGCCTTCTGCACAACCTGTGAAACTTGTAGGGATGTGACCTCCCATCTTCCTTACTTGAATTTTCCCAACCACGAGTCAGCAATGGCTGCTCCCAGGATGGGAGTAAAATAACAGAGGCTGCTGAAGGCATGGTATATAGATGTGGAGGTATCTTCATTCCAGTGCAGGAAATACAGGAAATACAGGATCAGCACAGCTGTAGTGGGAAAAAAAAGGAGGCGTGGGGAGACAAAACAAGATAGATGCATTAAAGTGACTTATGGAAAAAAATATTTAATCTCTGGTCTTTATAATGTGATTTTGGCCTTCAGCACTCCTATCAGTGACATGACTGAGAAGTGACTGCCAGGCAGTAGAAGCAGGGCCCCATGGGAGTTGTGGGAGTGAACGGGACTATGTTGAATGTACAAATATAATACTCCTCCCTTCAGTCTATGTGCACCCCTAGCATCATTTAGGCCAACCATGAACATAACATGGTGCTTCCAATATCCCTTCCCTCTCCTCTCCTTCCCAGCAACAAGATGATAAGAGCTCTTATCTGAATTCCATTCTTCATACCTGTTCCTCAGGTATGAGCCCTTAGCCAAGAGCTGTTAGCTCATACCTGAGGAACAGGTATGAAAAATGTAACTCAGATAATGAGAGCTTTCCCCCATTTTTTTTTTTTTTTTGGAGATGAATTCTTGCTATGTTGCCCAGGCTGGAGTGCAGTGGCCATTCACTGGCACAATTACAGGTGCCCGATAACCTTGAACTCCTGGGCCAAAGCAATCCTCCTGCTTCAGCCTCCCAAGTAGTGGCGACTACAGGCACATGCCATCATGTCCAGCTCCACCCACTTACCCATTCTCAAAGTCTATGTTCTGGTTTGTCTCAGGCCTTTCTGATCTTGGCCTACATATTAGGTGAAATCCTATGAGAGATTTATTGGAAGTCTTGGCCAAAGTAAAGGACCAATTTGGACCAAGGCAGAAAGAGTGGACTCAGGAAATAAGTGCATATAAAGAGACCAGGCTGTCACAAACATGGGGTGAGGATGGGTGGAGGAGAGTAGGTAGGACTCTTGGACACAAAATTACCTTTCATTCCATAATAGGAAAAGCGCTCGCAGAATTCATTCACCACAATGAAGGCAATGCTCAGTGGATAGTTGGAGCCACAGATTGTCTATTCAACAAGAAGGCAATGATTCAAGCATGAGCTGTTTTTCCCTGTTTCAACAATTAGATTTCTTCAAAACTGAAAAATTCATTTATTTCAAGTCATCATGGTAGGTAATGGAGCAATGGTCTCTACTCTTCATGACACACCTATTAGGTAACACTAAAAGTGCTTACATTACTGATTTAGAAATAATAGAAGCTAATCTGAATATTATTTTGTTGCTTGTTTATTTTACATGGACTTGCTCAAATACTCCTTGGACCTGCTCATCTTCCCACAACTACTATATGAAAAGCCTAGGGCTCTGGGGCAGAAGAATGGTGATATTTACTTCCTAGGAACAGAATAAAGAGGTAGCCTATGGAATACCTGATATCCAAGCAGTGAGATTCAGATGTCAGTCTCTGCTTAGCCCCACTATGGGGACTCTTGTTGTCCCCAGCTGTTCTGTTTGCCATGCTGGGAGGAATCCTGGCAATATGATAGCTTCTACTTCAGAGGCTGCTGGAGTCAGGCACAGAGCCCAACATGGAGGGCAGAGATTCCTAAGGGTAAGCTAATTGATCACCTTGACTTTAGGCAGAGTTCTTAAATCCTGTAAAATTAAATGCCTACTCTTCCTACTAAAGAGATTCTATAACATTTTCATGATAATCCTACTGGACATTAAAAGAATTATGCTTTTCATGTAATATATCAGTCAGAATATAAGGAATGTTATGTTTTATTTTAATTCCCTATCTATTACAATAGACCAACTAACATGAGAGGAGACATAGAGGTATCTGTCCTCAGTACAATCAAATCTTGTAAGATTTATATTGCCTTATTTCATGAGAAGTATATACATCTTTGCAAGTAGCCCTAAATTCTTTGGGACCAGAAGAGATATCATTAACTAAAAAAATAGGCAAAATAATAAAGTAGGGATATATATAAATGATCCTCCTAAATATTAATATATTTTAATGTTTTATAATAGCTTATTTGAAACATACAATGAACTGGGCTTCTTACCTTTGCAGCTCACAGCTTGAGAATTATGCAATCTGGAGTTTAGCTGACACACTGTTAGCTAGTTAGGCAACACTGCCACTGGCTGTGTTAACATACTGATACTGGCATTGTCACTACACCTGTCTCAAATCCTCTGTTCTGTTATTCCAAAGAAATGAGAATAACATCACCTTTTGGCCCACGGTAAGAACTCAGTAAATTTTGGCTATCATTACTATATCCTCCCCACTTACAGAATTTTAGTGTAAGAATTGACTGAGATGATGAGTTTAGAAGTGCTTTAGCGAGTATATAAATGCAAAACATTACTATTCTCTGTTTCTCTGTCCTATCTCCCACAGTAAACTGGGAACACATAGTAACAGAAATTGGATCTATTCTGAAACTTCCATTGGTGTTCAGCAGAAGACTCTGCACACAGGGAGAACTAAGGGCAGAGTTTTTATATTGGTAAAGAAAGAACAATCACACACAGTTCTCCAGACAAGAATGCTTGCCAAGTTTCCCTGGACGTTCGAATTGCTTTTTTTCCCCCAGGGAAACAGAATATGCAATGAAATTCAGCAAGTCCCTGGATCCCAACTGAAGAACTTTGACTACCTCTTCCTGCTGCTTTGTCTTCTTATGTAAAGGAAGCTTCTGTTTAGATTTGGTTTCAGGTGAATTCTAAATCCAAGAGAGAAGCATTTTAATACCCTAATACAGCTCAGCTGGAAGCTCCAGAGCCCAAGGAAGAGAGCCAAAAGAGGGAGGCCATTCCTCTCAGAGGCAAGATTGAATCTAAGGACTCACCGGAGATGGCTTCTTTGGAGGGCTAGGCGGTCGAGGTGGTACCTCTTCAATGGAGACAGGTGAAAAAAGAGTTTCCTTGGACTCATTTTTCTGGAAAGGATTCATGGCTGGCTCCTTACTCTCTCTCTCTCCTCAAGCATTTGGCTTTAGTAGGCAGTTAGGACAGCTGCCAGCCTACTCTGAAAAGAAGGACTGGGAGGGGGAGCTGGTGGCTTCAGCAACTGAGTTTAACTCTGTGGGTGTCAGCTTCAATAGCTTCCTGATCCAGAGCAAAGCAGGAAGCTATAGTTAAAAAGAATGTGTAAAAGTACAGCACAGCAAAGTGAAAACATGCCAAAGATAGAATGAAACAATGCTAGAGAACTGATTAGAAAATCTATGTTTAAGAAAGATTATCTTTGCAAAGGAGTAGAAGATAGTTAAGAACACAACACCTCGAGCACAGATTGAAAAACTGATTCCATGGTCAGGCGCGGTGGTTCACGCATATAATCCTAGCACTTTGGAAGGCCCAGGCAGGCGGATCGTTTTAGGTCAGGAATTCAAGACTAGCCTGGCCCACATGGTGAAACCCTGTCTCTACTAAAAATACAAAAAAAAAATTAGCTGGGTGTGGTGGCGGGCGCCTATAATCCCAGCTACTCAGGAGGCTAAGGCAGAAGAATCACTTGAACCTGGGAGGCGGAGGTTGCGGTGAGCTGAGATTGCACCATTGCACTCCAGCCTGGAAAACAAGAGCGAAACTCCATTTCCAAAAAAAAAAAAAAAGAAAAACTGATTTCAGGGTAACAATAGCTGTAATTTATTGAACATCTACTATTGAAAGGTTAATATATATGAATTACATCTATGTTGTATGTCTATAACATATATATTCTAATTCATATTACTATCCCCATTTTATAGAAAGTAATGTTCCCAGAGGTTAAGAAATTTGTTCAAAGTACCTGTCCACTAAGTGGCAGATCTGGAATTTTCACTATGCCATGACAGCTGGGAAAAGTGGAGTTAGTGTCAGTCATTATTCAGGTATGGAGGTTACATAAATGGAATGTAGGAATGCAGAGGATTAAAATGCATTGGAGAAGGAAAGTCATCATAAAACTGAGTTTGGGAGATAAGAAAGATGGTGAGTTTTGGCTGGGTGCAGAGGCTCACGCCTGTAATCCCAACACTTTGGGAGGCCGAGGTGGGCTGATCACAGCTCAGGAGTTCAAGATTAGCCTGGCCAACATAGTGAAACCCCATCTCTACTAAAAATACAAAAATTAGCTGGGTGTGGTGGCACACGCCTATAGTCCCAGCTACTCAGGAGGCTGAGGCAGGAGAATCGTTTGAACCCAAGAGGCAGAGGTTGCAGTGAGCCGAGACCCCACCATTGCACTCCAGCCTGGGCGACGGAGCAAGACTTGAAAGAAAGAAAGAAAAGAAGGGAAAGAAAGGAAAGAAAGAAAGAAAAGAAGGGAAAGAAAGGAAAGAAAGAAAAGAAAAGAAAGGAAGGAAGGAAGGAGACTTTTGTTTTCAACATCATAAAAGTTCAGCTAGAAATAGCCTATAAGCCATTAAAGAGGTGGGGCTAAAGAAAATGAGAGAAAAGGATTGGTGATATACATTTGGGAACCATTGTTCTTCTTTGCTAAAGTCATTCCTTATATTTTCATTTTCTCACTTCAAGATTAATCTATTCTTTCATTTAATAAATAAAATTTAATTTGAGGAAAAATTGTGAACCAGTTACTTTCTAGGTACTGTTGTGAACACCATTTTCCTTAATTATACATTTAGTCCTTATCAGAAGAGGAACAAGAACAAACATGATAATGCTAGGTGCATTTTATGCTGTGTTATTTTTGTCAAGCCAAAGAAGTAAAAGAATAAGAAAAGAGCATGGTGCCCCTCTAGTTGTTTGTCAAAAGAAAAGGGAAAAGAAAGGCTAGAGAGCTACAAAAGAAATAAGAAAAATGAAGACTAAATCAACAAGGTCAGGCAACATCAGAATGAATTATTTTATTTGAAAATACAAGAGAGAAAACCTATAACTCTATCCCTCACAAAATTTTTACATTAACTATTCAAATAATTTATTGACAAATAGGGCCAGGATAAACTGTCTTTTCCTCTCTAAACTTTAACTCAGACTTTGACCATATCTTCTCAGTTTCTATTACACCCCTCATTTCTACTGTCTCCCACCAACCTTTACCCAAAGAAGAGTCCAGCTTCATTTCTGACTGTGGCATTAATAATTAAGCTATAGTTATTCTTTCAGGAAGCACTGCCATTTCTGACTTGGTTTGGTTAATGACTTTGGATGGAAAATAAATGGTCAGAAGTTACTAGTCAAGTTAACTAGCAGAGGCACAGATGCCTTGAAGATCCACTTATGTTGTGGCTTTCCTTGATCTGGCAGAGTAGATGGAATAGCACTTGTATGCAATGTACCAATTTATTTGTGCTCATAGGTATCCCAAATACTAAACTTTGGAGTATTGGCAGTGGTTTTCTGACACTCCTTTGTTTAGACAAAATTCTTCTTTTGATTATGGCAGTATAATGATAGTATTCACAGAATCGAATATCAGAGATGGAAGGAATCTTAATCTTGTCCTATGTGAGTGAAACTTCCCTGAGTATAAGAATCATTTTCCTTTGGAAATTCCAATTCAGTAGATCTCGGTAGGGATCTAAGAATCTTTGTTTTCAACGAGCGCCTCCAGCAATTCTTACGCTAGGAATTTGGGAAACACTGGACATAAATTCTCTCCTATTCTATTTCAGAGGAATTCAGAAGGGACAAAGCAAGGACTGGAACCCCAGGCTCCCAAGGCATAGTCTTGAGCCATTTATATAATATTAAGATGGCTCTTAAATCCTATTATTTTGCTAACATCAGATAGAAGCAGAAAGAGAAAAGATAAAAAGAAAGCACCTCCCAGACAGAAATGAGCACCAACTATTCTGAGACAAACAATAAAAGTGAAAGAATCTAAGTATCAGTGATGAGTAAAGAATATTTGTGTCCTTAGTGATTACAACACCAGAAAACATTTATTATGACATATGATAAAGTTTTAGTTATATATACATAAAAGTAGACTGCTGCTCTAAGTTAATAGAATCTAATATAGTCAGAGAAAAGAGGAAAATATGAAATTAAAAGGGAACATATATTTAACAAGTTCTCTAAATTAAAATACAAAAAAATAAATTGTATCAAACATCAGTCACAAAGAAATAGAAAAGGGAAATCTAAGGAATACATTTATATATTTATTTATATAAATAGATTTAGGAATAAATCTAACAAAAGATCTTCTAGACCTCAATATTAAAAACTATAAAATTTTACTGAAAGAAATTGAAGAAGATCTAAATAAATGGAAACATACCATGCTTATGAATTGGAAGGCTCATATTGTAAAGATGTCAACATTTCTCAAAACATTCTACAGTTCTAAAACAAAATCCCAGCAGGTTTTGTGAGTATAGAAAATGACAAGCTGACTTTTTAAAGTCAACTTGGAAGTGCAAAGAGCCAAGGATAGCAAAGTCAATCTTAAAGAATAATGGTGGAGGATTGTATTACCCAATCTAAGACCTATTTTAAAGATAGTTATTATATCAGAGTGGAATTGACACAGATACATAGGGCAACCAATGAAACAACAGAGTTCAGAAAATGATTCCCACACATAATGTTTATAACAAAGATGATGCTGTAATACAGTGAAGGAAATGATGTTAATTTCAATAAATAAACACCATTTGAATATCCATACCCCCTAAATTATTTTGACCCTTATTTTACAACATACACAAAAATAATTTCTATATAGATTGCCTATCTAAATGTTAAAGTAAAAAAAAAATGTCTTTAGAGGAAAACATAAGAGAACATCTTTATGATTGTGGAGTAAGTCAGCATTTCTTTTTTTTCTTTCTTTTTTTTTTTTTTTTTTTTGAGACGGAGTCTCTGCTCTGTCGCCCAGGCTGGAATGCAGTGGCATGATCTCACTGCAACCTCCGCCTCCCGGGTTCAAGCGATTCTTCTGCCTCAGCCTCCTGAGTAGCTGGGATTACAGGCACGTGCCACCACGCCTGGCTAATTTTTGTATTTTTAGTAGAGACGGGATTTCACCATGTTGGTCAGGCTGGTCTCAAACTCCTGACCTCGTGATCAGCCCACCTCGGTCTCCCAAAGTGCTGGAATTACAGGCATGAGCCACTGTACCTGGCCAGCATTTCTTAAATAAGATATAAAATATGGTAACCATGAAAGAAAAAAAAGATATGTTGGACAATATTAAAATTAAGAACTTTTGTTGACCACTCTGCAAATTGTCAAAAGACAATTTACAGAGGGGAAGAAAATATTTGTGTTACGTATATCTGTCAAAGGATTCGTGTCCAGATTATATAAGTAACTGCATAAATCAATAACAAAAAGCTTAATAGGTAAATGGAAAAATATTCTTTTGCCTGGGCGACAGAGCAGAGACTCCGTCTCAAAAAAAAAAAAAAAAAAAAGAAAGAAAGAAAAATAGTCTCCACCTTTCTGGATGGAACTAATGTATTTCTTACATATATTGATTGATGTCTCATATCTCCCTAAAATGTAAAAAACCAAGCTATGTCCCAACCACCTTGGGCACAAGTCATCAGAACTTCCTGAGGCTGTGTCACCAGCTAGTCGTCAGCCTTGGTAAAACAAACTTTCTAAATTAACTGAGACTGCCAGGCCTGTAATCCCAGTACTTTGGGAGGCCGAGGCGGGAGGATCACTTGAGGTCAGCAGTTTGAGATCAGCTTGACCAACATGGTGAAACCTGATTTCTACTAAAAATAGGAAAACTGGCCAGGCATGGTGGCCGGCGCCTGTAATCCCAGCTACTCTGGAGGCTGAGGCAGGAGAATCGCTTGAACTGGGGAGGCGGAGGTTGCAGTGAGCCGAGACCCCGCCATTGCATTCCAGCCTGGGTGACAAGAGCGAAACTTCGTCTCAAATAAATAAATTAATTAATTAATTAAGACGTGTCTCAAATTTTCAGGGTTCACAGTCTTTTTCTATTATAAGTAATACTGCAATAATAACATTGCACAGAAGTTAAATATATGTGTAGGATAAATTTCCAGAAGTGAGAATGCCAAGCCAAAATATATGCTTTTATAATTTTTGGAACTGCCTATTCATTTTCTTTGCCCATTTTTCTAGAGTCGTGTGTCCCCTTCTTGTAAAGTTGTAAGGTCAATTTAAACATTGATATTAATGTTCTGCCATCCTCTATATTGCAATATTTTTCCTATTGATTTTATTTATGGACTTTTAAAATTAAATGTACTTGAAGTAAAATGCACAAATCTTAAGTGTACAGCTCTGTTAATTTTTATATATGTGTAACTCACACAAGCACTACCTAGATAATGTTAAAAAAATTTCTAGCATGTCAATGCCAAAAGTTCTTCAGAGATAATACCACTGCCTCCCTTCTGCCTCCCAGTCAAACCCTCCTCCCTCAAGGTCACTGTTCTACAAAATGGTACTCTGAGTGGCCAAAGACTGGACAAATATCATATCCAAACCACTTTGAGCCAACAAGACTTTGTCCTTTGCTAATGGATCTGTATGTGTAAGGGAATACATTCAAAGAACATGTTATTTTCAAGTCTTCCCAAGTTCTATTTTTCATCAGGCCCTTTTGTGTTTACTATGCATATGCCTCAGAGTTGGTCAGGAGTGTGTGAATAGTTTAGGCCATCTCTAGTCTCTGCTGCACATGTACCCAGTCTCAGCCTGAAACATGATTGCCCCAACTAGGATTGCAGCCTCAGGGCCGTAGCGTGAATAAGCTCTTGGTCTTCTCTCCCTAGTCAGCATCCCAGAAGTCACTTTCACTTAAAATGTTTCTGGGCATGAGTGTCAACTACCCCTTCAAATTGAGTGAGTTTCCTTCAGGAGACAGAGAAGTTGCCAGTCCTGAAAATATTAGTTATCAATCTTTTCATAATATATTTTTATTATACTTTTTTCCCATTCTTGAGTTCCTAATTTTGATTCATCTCTTAATAAATTAGAAATTACTACAATAATTATTATAGGAATGGTATATGAATGATAGAATTCCTGAATTCTTATATGTCTAAGAATACCTTCTTACCAAACTATGGATGACATCTGATGAATACAAAATTCATAGGTCACATTAATACCCTTGCACAGATGCAGCTTTATTACCTTTAGATTTTAGTCTTATAGAATAATTCAAAGTCCTTTGATTTTTGTTCTTTTGTAGCCAACTTACTTTTTCTGCTTGCATGCTTACATTACCATCAGTTTTTTGTTTTTTTTTTTGAGACGGAGTCTCACTCTGTCACCCAGGCTGGAGTGCAGTGGCGAGATCTCTGCTCACTGTAAGCTCCACCTCCTGAGTTCACGCCATTCTCCTGCCTCAGCCTCCCGAGTAGCTGAGACTACAGGCGCCTGCCACCACACCCGGCTAATTTTTTTTTTTTTTTTTGTATTTTTAGTAGAGACAGGGTTTCACCATGTTAGCCAGGATGGTCTCGATCTCCTGACCTCATGATCCGCCCGCCTCGGCCTCCCAAAGTGCTGGGATTACAGGTATGAGCCACCACACCCAGCCTACCATCAGTTTAATCAAACCATTCAGTACGGATCAAACCAAAAGTGTATATGTTTAGAATCACGTCAGGATCATCAGTTGTTTCTGGCAGAGAACCTTTTATCTGAGAACTTATCTAATCCACTAGCTCCCTACATTTTGGTATCTGAAAACACATCAAATAAGGAGATACAAAAGCATGGGAGATATTATTTCATTCTTCTCTCTCTGAGGTACTTATATATACCCTTGAGTGGTATAAAGAATGATATACTATGTATTCGATCCATAAAAAAAGGTCTTTAAGAATGTTTCACTTATGAGGGATATAATAAGGAGGGGAAATGATGTACTGAAGATGTACTGTTCAGCTTGCCGGAAGTTTGAAAACATAATGCATGTTATACAGCCAGCTTTATCAGCTCATATCACCATGTAACCATTTCTGGTAGTGTTAACACCAAAAAGAAAACTCAGCATAACAACTTTCAGTAAAAACCATTATAATTACTATATTAAAATGATAAGCATTTTACTGGCCACTTTGAATTATGAGCTTGCTTATTAATTATGAGTTAAGTAATAAATAACATAGTTGTAGTTCTTGGCTAAGTATTGATAAATAAAATAGAAATAAAAATGAAGACAGATTAACTAAAGTTAAGACTAGAAAGAGAAAAGGAGAAAGCAAGATTAAAATAAAAACTTATAAATTAAAAAAAAAACTACACAAATTCCAAAGGTAAGAAATTGAATTTAAAAATTTTTCATTATTGACGAAACTTGGAAGCAACCAAGATGTCCTTCAGTAGTTGAGTTGATAAATAAACTGTGACACATTCAGACAATAGGAGAGTATTCAAACTTAAAAAAAAATGGGCTATCAAACCATGAAAGACATGGAGGAAACTTAAATGCATATTATTAAGTGAAAGAAACTAATCTGAAAAGGCTATGTTCTGTATGATTCCAACTACATGACATTCTGGAAAATGCAAAACTATGGAGACAATAAGATTAGTAGTTGCTGGGGGTTAAAGGGAAAAGACGAATGAATAGGCAGAACAAAGGATTTTTAGGGCAGTGATACTATTCTGAATGTTACTAAAATGATGAATACACATTTGTCAAAAATCCATAGAATACACAACATCAAGACTGAACCCTAATGTAAACTATGGATTTAGTGTAATAATGATCTATCAATGTAGGCTCATCTATTTTAACAAATGTGCCACTCTGGTGTGGGATATTGATAATGAGGAGAGAAGAAATAAGACCTTCTCAACTTTGTTATGAACCTAAAACTTCAACTTTGCTATGAACCTAAAACTGCTGTATTTAATTATATATATATATAACTTCATATATACTATATATTATATATAAACTGTCTAAAAAACAATAAATTTATATAAATAAACTGTCTAAAAAACAAATACATAACATCAACTGAAATTTCTGAATCAAATTTAATTTCTTTTCTCATCAAAAGTTAAGACATATTTCCCTCAGTCTTAGGAATTTTTATTGTTAATACAAAATAAATTATACATGCTGTATAAATTTTTATTTATAGCTAAATATTTCTTCAGTCATCACTGTCACTTCCTGATTCACTCAGCTGCAAATCATTTCCTAAAATAAGAAAGAAATAACAAAACTGTAGTAATTAAATATTTAATATTTATTTTTGCATAACATAAATTTTACACAAAATATAGCCCCCAAGCGTGATTCTCTTTACCTAGTATTTTGCTTATTCTGTAATTCAGTGACACAATTAGTAACTCAAATAATTAATACTGTGTGTAAAGAAAAAATGTACCACCAAACTTCAGCAGTTTTAGTATTTCCTAGCATCTATTTTAGTCTTCTTTCACATATCCCCATCACTCTTTTTTTATATCACTGATTTAATTAAATCAGGAAATGAGAAAAATGTAGTTTAGAAGATTAAACTATATCACTTTGAAGAGTGAAAAAAATGTTATTTTTTTTTACTTAAAATGGAGTCAAAATCATTACATAATATATGTCAAGGATAATTCACCATTGATTCATTTTGTAATTCATCTATGTACTTACAGTCATGGAGCTTACAGTCCAGCGGGGGAGACAGACAGTAAACAAATAAACAAATATATAACATAATGCCAAGTAGGGATAAGTGCTATGGAAAAATGAAAATGGGTATGGAGATGGCAGTGGCAGGTGCTATTTTAAATAGGGTAGTTTTGAAGGCCTTTTTGAGGGGTGACATTTGAACAGAGATCCAAATATAGGAAGAAAGTCATAAAAAATGGAGAATGTGGAGGTGAAGTGACCAGGCCAAAAGAACAGAAGTGCAAATGCCCCAAGGCAGGAGCATATTTGTTGCATTCTCTGACTTGCAAGAAGGCCACTGTGGGTGGAATGGAATGAATAAGGAAGATAACAGTAGTAAATGAGGTCAGAAAGATATCCAGAAGGTCATGGTAAAAACTTTGGATTTTGTTTGAAAATGTAATGAGAATTCATGAGAAAATTTTAAGCAGGCAACTAACTTAAAACCGGTTGTAGATCAGTAAATATGCCATAATGGTGTGGAAGAAACACAGAAACAAGAGAGCAGTTGTAAGTCTAATGCAGTCTCTCATGTAAGAAATAATGTTGGCTTTGACTCAGGTAGTCTGGGGGAGGTGAGGCTAAGTGGTCAGATTCATAATGTACTTTGAAGACAGAGTTTATAGGACTAATTAAAACATTGAATTTAGGGTACAAGAGAAAGAAGTGAAAAATGACCCCAAGGTTTTTGTTCTGAACAACTGAACAATCATTTACTGAGTTATCATTTACTGAGATGAGAAACACCAGAGGAACATGGTTGTAGAAGAAAAATCACAAGTTCAATTTTCATGTGGTAAATTTGAGATACCTAGTAAATACCCAAATATATATGGTACTGGCAGTTGGATATACAAGTCTGGAGCTAAAGGTAGAGGCTGGAGCTAGGAATAAAGATTTGAGAGTCCTTGATCGTACAGGTTTATCTGAAGCAAACAGACTGAATGAAATCACTTAGGTAGTAAATTACAATGGTTAAAAAAATTCTTGTATTTTTTAACTAATCCGCAATCAAAAAAGCTGGCATGTTTTGAAATCAATACCTAATTTAAGAAAAATAGTTTTTAGGCTATGTATAAATTATAAGATGTCTCAGTCTTTCGCATGAACTGCAGAACTGATAACATCATTTGAGAAAGAAATCTGCGAGGCCGGGCACGCGGTAGCTCTCGCCTGTAATCCCAGCACTTTGGGAGGCTGAGGCAGGCGGATCATGAGGTCAAGAGATTGAGACCATCCTGGCCAACATGGTGAAACCCCGTCTCTACTAAAAATACAAAATTAGCTGGGCACGGTGGCACATGCCTGTAGTCCCAGCTACTCGGGAGGCTGAGGCAGGAGAATCACTTGAACCTAGGAGGTGGAGGTTGCAGTAAGCCGAGATCACGCCACTGCACTCCAGCCTGGTGACAGAGTGAAACTCCATCTCAAAAAAAAAAATAAATAAATAAATAAGAAAATCTGCTAAAACTTCTTCTGTGCATCTGGTTCTCATGACCATCTCATCACTTTCATTTCTTTTTTTTTTTTTTTTTTTTTTGAGATGGAGTTTCACTCTTGTCACCCAGGCTAGAGCACAGTGGCGCTATCTCAGCTCACTGCACCCTCTGCCTCCCTGGTTCAAGTGATTCTCCTGCCTCAGCCTCCCGAGTAGCTGGGATTACAGGCATGCGCCACCATGCCTGGCTAATTTTTTTGTATTTTTAGTAGAGTTGGGGTTTCACCATGTTGGCCAGGCTGGTCTCGAACTCCTGACCTCAGATGAATCACCTGCCTTGGCCTCCCAAAGTGCTGAGATTACAGGCATGAGCCACCTTGCCTGATGCATTTCATAATTTTCAAGGATTAAGTTTCCACTTATAGAACTATTATATGACATAAGAATGTTATATGATGCCTGTAATATGAGTTTTTCAAGTGACACAAACCCAAACGTACTCAGAGTTCCATTTTGCCTTTATAGACTTTATGCTGTCAAGGTTGGGAAATATTCAGTCAAGTTTTGAAGATATAAGATTAGCCTTTGATTATGAGTTGCTTAGTAAAGAAAATGTTTTCAATCATAGCTGTAATTATGACTCAGAAAAAGAGAGTTTACCCATAAAAATATATTCAGGCATTTAAATCAATAGTTATCACTGAGAGTAGTACTGCCCCCCAGGGGATGATACAGAAATTTACATGAGGGGTTGCTTGTCCTGTTGGCTGTAGATTGCTAATAGCATTTAGTGGGAGGGGAGTTTAGGAATGCTAAATGTCTTGCAATGGACGAACCAGTCTTGCACAATAAAGAACTCTTCTACATTCTGTGAAATTTTTGAAAGTCTGGTGGAATATGTACTTGGAAGATCTGTTTATAAATTTAAAACCAGAGCTGAAATACATTTTCATAAATTCCAAGTATTGTTTTACACATATTTAATTGAAACTTACAAGTATGCAGCTATCATGTAAACTGAAGATGATTTTGTTTTGTATTTTTTAAAAACTTTTCAAAAATTTTCTTTTAAAAATAGTTTGGGGCAACACATTAGTAACATCAATGCTGCTCATTGTATTTGGAGCAGCAATACAGCATAACAACAGTTGTCTGTATAGGCAGCTGTAGACGCAATTTTTTAATATATATGCATATACTTTTCTAGTCCTTATTTCTACAGGTTAAATAAAAAGAAAAATTGTTGATAATATGAGTTGAATGTTGTTTTGTTTTTCTTAAATCCAAACCTATGCATTAAAAGTAACTGCAAAAACATGGTTACTTCATTGTATCTTCTGATATAGCTATTCTTTAACATTTACAAAGTTAGAACACATATTATTATAAATTTGTTTTTCTTTTGCCTTTATATTAAATTAAATTAATGCTTTTCAAAGATGTATGTACACAGATTATATTAAGCTATGAAATTCATTTCAAAATAGTAAAGGAGAATTAAAAATATCTGTTACAAAAGGGGGTGTTGGGTCTCATAAAGCTGAGCAATGGGATGATTGCAGTAATGGTCAGAGATGGTTTATTTCATTAGGAAACTCCTAGTTTAGATACATCAGGAAAAGAAATTTCACTATTTTTACTTGAAAAAAAAAAACAACAACCACCTCCCAAGTGGTTATTACTGATAGACAAAAACACTACGGACTTTACTTTCGCATATATCTTTTGCATCTAGTAATCTTTCCAAATTATTTTATTAGTTCTATCGTTTGCTGATTCTTTTGGATTTCCTATGTAGATAATTTACATTCCTACAAATTAAGAGTATTTTATTTCTTGTTTCCAATTCTTATATTTCTTTTACTTGTTTTATTGTATTTGCTAGCAAATTCAATAGAGTGCTCAACAGAAATAACATTAGTCCTCTTTGTCTTGTTCCTGAATTTAACGGGAATGCTCCTAAAGTCTCTATTAGTATGATGTTTGTAGGAGTTCTGTTTTTTGGTAATTAACTTTTATAAAGCTAAGAAAATCCTATTATATTCATCCTTTGGTAAATGTTTTTATTTGTTTTACTTTTTTTTTTTTTTGAGACAGAGTCTCACTCTGTCCCTCAGGCTGGAGTGCAGTGACATGATCTCAGCTTACTGTAACCTCCACCTCCTGGGTTTGAGCAATTCTCATGCTTCAGCCTCCTGAGTAGCTGGGATTATGGGTGTGTACCAGCATGCCTGGCTAATTTTTGTATTTTTAGTAGAGACAGGGTTTCATCATGTTGCTCAGGCTGGTCTCGAACTCCTGGCCTCAAGTGACCCACCTGCCTTGTCCTCCCAAAGTGCTGGGATTACAAGTGTGAACTACCATGCCCAGCCTCAAGTACATGTTTTCAAATTAATAAATACTGAATTTTGTCAAGTTATTCATTTGTTGAAATGATCATATGGGTTTACTTCTATAATCTGTTAATGTGGTGAATTAGATTGATACCATTTCATATGTTTAACATTTCTTACATTTCTGTGATGACCCTTATTTGGTTGTGATTTGGTAAATTATACTTTTTCTACAAAACCATCCGTTCCTATGTCAAATTTACTGGAATAAATTTTTTAATAAAATTATAATTAAGGCTGGGTGCATTGGCTCACACCTGCAATCACGGCACTTTGGGAGACTGACGTGGGTGGATTGCCTGAGCTCAGGAGTTCGAGACCAGCCTGGGCAACACAATGAAACCCCATCTCTACTAAAATACAAAAAAATTAGCCGGGTGTGGCAGCATGCGCCTGTGATCCCAGCTACTTGGGAGGCTGAGGCAGAAGAATTGCTTGAACCTGGGAGGCAGAGGTTGCAGTGAGTTGAGATTGTGCCACTGGACTCCAGCCTGGGCAACAGAGTAAGACTCTGTCTCCAAAAAATAATAATAATAATAATTTTTTAAAAATAACCAATTGGAAAACCTAATGATAATTGATAAATTTGTGGACATATACCACCTACCAAGATTGAACCAAGAAAAAATAGAAAACATGAACAGGTCAAGTACAAGTAATAAGACTGAATCAGTAATAAAAAGTCTCCCATCAAAAAAAAGTTCAGGACCTGATGGCTTCAATACTGAATTCTACCAAACATTTAAAGAATAAATACCAATTCTTCTCAAATTCTTCCAGAAAACTGAAGAGGTGAGAATTCTTCCAAACTCATTCTATGAGGCCAGCATTACCCTGATACTGAAACCAGACAAGCACACAACTATAGGTCAATGTCTCTGATGCAAATACATGCAAAAATCCTCAACAAATAGTAGCAAACCAAATCCAACAGCACATTAAAAGGATCATTCACCATGATAAGTGGGATTTATCCCAGAGATGTAAGAATGGTTCAACATACCCAAATCAATAAATGTGAAATATCACACCAACATAATGAAGGACAAAAACCATATGATTATCTCAATAGATGCGGAAAAAGCATTCGATAAAATTCAACATCGCTTTATGATAAAAAACCCTCAACAAACTAGATCTAGAAGGAGTGTACCTCGACATAATAAAGGCCATATAAGAGAAACCCACAGTTAACATTATACTAAATGGGGAAAAGCCAAAAGCTTTTCTTCTAGGAGCTGGAACAATATAAGGATGCACACTCTCACCATTCTTATTAAACACAGCACTGGAAGTCCTAGCCAGAGCAAAGAAACAAGAGAGAAAAATAAAGGGTATCCAAATTTCAAAGGAGGAAGTCAAACTGTCCCTGTTTGCAGATGACAAAATCTTATAAACAGAAAACCCTAAAAGCTCCACAAAAAACTCAGGATTGATAAACAATTTCAGTAAAGTTGCAAGATACAAAAATCAACATACAAAAATTATTGGCATTTCTATAAACCAACAAGAAGAAATCAAGAAAGCAGCATTCCCATTTACAATAGCTACACACACACACACACACACACACACACACACACACACACACACACACACACACACCCCAAAACACTAAGGTCCAGGACAGTGACTCATGCCTGTATTCTCAGTGCTTTAGGAGGCCAAGGAAGGAGGATTGCCTGGGGCCAGGAGTTCAAGACCAGCTTGCACAACACAGTGAGAACCAGTCTCTATTAAAAAAAAAAAAAATTAGCTGGCATGGTGGTGCACACCTATAGTCCCAGCAACTTGGGAGCCTGGGGAGGGAAGATCACTTGAGCCTAGGAGTTCAAGGCTGCAGTGAGCTGTAATCATGCCATTACCTTTCAACCTGGGCAACGGAGCAAGACCCTGTCTTTAATTAAAAAACAAAACAAAACAACAACAACAGCAACAAACCTAGGAATAAATTTAACCAAGAAGGTGAAAGAGCTTCACAAGGAAGACTATAAAACACTGATTAAAGAAATGGAAGTGGTCACAAAAAATGGAAAGACATGCCATGTTCAAAGATTGAAAGAATTATAATGTGAAAATAACAATACTACCAAAAGCAATCTACAGATCCAATGCAATACCTATCAAAATACCAAAGACATTCTTCACAGATACAAAAAAAATCATAAGCTTCATATAGAACCACAGATGATGCCAAATAGCCAAAGCAACCCTGAACAAAAAGAACAAAGCTGGAGGCACCACACTACCTAAGAAAACAGCACGGTATTGGCATAAAAATAGACACACAGACCAATGGAACAGAATAGAGAACCCAGAGATAAATCCACATATTTATAGTCAATTGATTTTTCACAAAGTCACCAAGAACATTCTGTGGGGGAAAGGACAGTCTCTTCAATAAATGGTGCTGAGAAACTGGTTATCCTTAAAAAAAAAAAAGAAAGAAAGAAAGAAAAGAAAAGAAAAAAGGAACTAGACCCCCATTTCTCACTATAAACAAAAATAAAATCAAAATGGATTAAAGATTCAATTCTAAGACCTGAAACTGTGAAACTACTAGAAGAAAACATTGGGGAAACATTCTAAGAGATTCATCTGGGCCACGATTTTTTTGTATGTAAGACCTGAAAACACTGACAACAAAAGTAAAAGTAGACAAGTGGGATCACATCAAACTAAAAAGCTTCTGCACAACAAAAGAAACAATCAATGGAGTAAAGAGACAATCTACAGAAGGGGAGAAAATATTTGCAAATTATCCATCCAACAAGGGATTAAAAACCAGAATATATAGAAATTCAAACAACTCAACGGCCAAAGAACCCCCATATAACACCAATTAAAAATGCGCAAATAATCTGAATAGATTTTTCTCAAAAGAAGACATTTAAAATCAATAATTTTAAAAAATGCCCACAGGCATATGAAAAAATACTCATCATCACTATTAGGGAAATGCATCTCAAAAGCATAATGAGACATCATCTCACCCCAGTTAAAATGGCTATTATTGAAAAGACAAAAATAACATGCTGACAAGGACACAAAGGGAATGCTTGTGGGAATGTAAATTAGTATAGGCACTATGGAGAACAGTATGCAGGGTCCTCAAAAAACTATATAGATCTACTATATGCTCCAGCAATCTCACTGCTAGGTATATATCCAAAAGAAAGGAACTCAGTATATCAAAGTGATATCTGCAAGCCTATGTTTATTACAGCATTATTCACAAGAGCCAAAATATGGAATCAACCTAAGTGTCCATTAATGGATTAATAAATAATTAATATACATAGAATACTATTCAGACATAAAAAGGAATTGAATCTTGTCATTGGCAGCAGTAAGAATGGAACTGGAAGTCATTATGTTAAGTGAAATAAGCCAGGCACAGAAAGAAAAATATCATATGGTTTCACTCATATGTGAGAGTTAATAAAGTCTATCTCATGGAGATAGAGAGTAGAATGATAGTTACCAGGGGCTCGGAAAGGTGAAGACAAGGATAAACAGAGGTTGGTTAGTGGGTACAAAAATACAGTTAAATAAATTTAATAAGTTCTAGTGTTCAATAGCACAGTAGGATGACTATAGTTAACAACAATTTATTGTATATTTCAAAATAGCTAAAAGAGAAGATTTGAAATGTTCTTAACCCCCCAAAAAGGACAAATGTTTGAGGTAATGTATATCCTAATTATCCAGACTTGATCACTACACATTGTATGCTGGTATCAAAATATCACGTGTAAGTCATAAATATGTATATTGTATATCAATAATTTTTTAAAATATAGTTATAATTTTAACTTAATTTTCTTCCTTAATATTGTCTATTTGAGATTTTTCTATTTTTCTTCTCAGCCCTTGTTAAAGATTGGTCTATTCTATTGGTCTATTTTGTTAGTTTTCAAAGAAACAAATTTTTAGTTTTGTTGATTTTCTAATGTTTCCTCATTATCTATTACATTAACTTCTATTCGTCCATATTATTTTCTTTCTCTGCTTTAAGATGTTATTGTTTTTCTAGTACCTCAAAATGAACCTTTCACTCATTTATCTTCAATTTTTTTTAAATAACATTTTGAGGTTATAAATTTCCCTATAATGAGCTGGACACAGTGGCATATGCCTGCAGTACTAGGTACTGGGGAAGCTGAGGCAGGAGAATCACTTGAGCCCCTGAGTTCGAGGCTGTAGTGCACCGTGTTTGCACCTGTGAATGACCACTACACTCCAGCCTGAGCAACAAAGCGAGACTCCATCTCTAAAATAAAGTTAATCAATCAATTAATTAATTAAATTTCCTATTCTCCTTTAAAACATTTCCTTGGAAGTACCAAAACTGCTATTTTATTTATTATTTATTATTTTTTATCTTCATAACAGTATTCAATTTTTTAATATTGTACAATTATAAATATTTTGTAATCTCATTGTAGTTGCCTTTTAACATGTAAGTTATTTGGCATGTGCTTTGAAATTTAGGTCTAAACTTATTTTAAAGTAATTTTTATTTATTTATATTTTCATATTATAATCATAATATGTTCATTAAAAAAGTGAATTCTTTGAAACCTGTTATTGCCTTTGTCCTAGTAAGAGGTAAATTTCTGTAAATGTTTCAAATGTACCTTAAATATGACCACTCACTTTGCATTTTTGGATTGTAGGATTCTATGTATTCACTATTAGAACAGGTATGTCTATTATGTATTTACAGATTTCATACCCTTACTGAATTTTTTCTGCTTGATTACAGATTCATAAAATCTCCCACTAAAATAGACTTGTCAACTTCTACTACTTCTGTTATGTTTTATACATACACACACACACACGCACACACACACATACATAGTGAAGATATGTTATTACATGCATACAAATTCAGAATTGTTTATCTTCCAGGTGAACTGAACATTTTCTCATAATTTACCAAGTCCCTTTATCTCTAGGAGTACATTTTGCCTTAAAGTGTGTTATTTCTGATATTGATGATCCAGATTTTTGTTATAATTACTACTTAGCTAGCATCTTTTTTTCTATCTCTTTATTTTCCGTATGGTTTTTAGACAATTTGTTATAATCAGCATATGGCATTTTAAAAAAATCTAATCTGATAATCTGTTTCTTATTAGGTGGATATAATGCTTTGCTTTTGTTATTACTGATATATTGAGATTTATTTCTACTTCATATTTTCTGTTTTGGGTTGATCAATCACTTTCTTTCACTTCTCCTTCTCTGCTTTCTACTAGATAAAGTTTTCTATGTTCCCTGGTTTTCCCACTGATGATGTGGAAACTATAGATTGTATTTATTAATTAAATGGTACCCTTAACATTTTAGGATACATAACTCACTACAAATTTATCTAATAAAGTCAGATTCAGTGTTTCTATCCTCCTAACATGACATGGATCTCAGCATACTTAAACTACTGATTGAATACTCTCTCAGCAACTATTGTCTAGAGTTTTAGCTTTAATCTTCAAAAAAAAATTTTCCAAATGTACAAACATCTGAAACAGACTTGTTATCTTTATAGTCAAAGGTTAATCAAATTTCCTGACATTTTATCTATTTTTTTGTTCACTACTGTTTCTCATATTCCACACTTTCCTTCTGTTTTCACTTTTCTTTCTGCTGAAATATATATATAACATATATATATGTCTGTTAATAATACATTTGCTAAATTCTACAGACAATAAGCTGTTTTCGTGTGCCTGAAAATTATTTTACTCTTGAATGACATTGTGTTTGGGTATAAAATTCTAGGTAGAATTACATTCCTTCAACACTTGAAAAATATTTCCCCCACTATCTTTTGGCTTACCTATCTAGCTAAGAGTGTCTGCTGTCAGCCTATTCTTTTGTAGTTTGTCTTCTCTGTAGTTTTTAAGGTTATTTCATCCTTGATGTTGTGTAGTTTCACTATCATGTTTTGAGGTCTAGATTTATTTTTATTTACCCTGCTTATTAGCTGAAGTAAAAATTCATGGGTTTCTTCAATTCTGGAAAATTCTCAGGATTAAGTTTTTACACTATCTCCTCCATTCTTTCTTGGACTTCCTATTGTGTGATGTTTAGTCTTCTCAATCTTCTCTATCTCTAAGCTGGTCTCCCATTTTATTTTTCTGTCTCTCTTGTATTGTGTTCTGGGATAGTTCCTCAATATTATCTTCTATTTCACCAATTTATTCATCAACTCTATCCAGTCTACAGTTTTTCTTATTTATTGGTTTTTTAAAAATGTCAATGACCAGTCTAATTTATTCTTTTTTATAATCTATTAGATTTGTTTCATTTCTTCCTGGCTTTGTTTTATCATTCTTTTAAAAGCTGTATCTTCATTTATCTCTTTGAATGTTTTTAGCGTACTTATGTAAATGTCTTTGTCTTAATTGCTCTGTAAAAAGATTTTCATTTGGAAAGAATCCCTGCTCTAACTGTTAATTTTGTTGGCTGACTTTCTTAGCATTAGACTTTTTTCTTCTGTTTTAGAATTAAGTTTGCTCATTTTGAGTGGAAAATTTCTGTTTTTCTCTATCCTCACACCAGTCTGACAGGGTTTTGTAGTTTGCTCCACCTAGTCCTCTGAGCTCCATTACCAGAAACAGGTTTCATAATCACATTTGGAGATTGTTATCCTCTGGGTATATTGGAGATATGCTAGATCCCTTCAAGGAGTCAACGGATATCAAGGTTCTACAGACCCTATGCCCACACCTTCTAAAACACAGTAGCCTCAGTCAATATGTAAATGTCTATTTCTTCCAATCTCTTTTATTAATTGGCTATTTCTTCCAGTCTCCTTTTATTATTTATCCCCATCTCTATCAACCCTCTCTCCCTTTCCCCACTACCCCTCAACAACACGCATTCTCTAGCTTCAAATAGAAAGTATGACTCAGGTTCACTGAATCAGAACATTTAAACTGTTAAAACTATTAAAAGTTCTGATTATATTATTATAACTTTCCCTGAAAGTTATGATTATTTCCCTAAAAGTTTCCCTAAAAGTTCTCATTATATTATTATACCTTTCCCTGAAAGTTCTGATTATTTCCCTAAAAGTTTCCCTAAAAGTTCTCATTATATTATTATACCTTTCCCTGAAAGTACCAAGATCCTTACCAATATCACCTTCTTTTGAACTCAGATCCAATGGCTTCAGCTCCACTAAGCCCACTGTTTTGTGTTTATAGTCCAGTTCTTCTCTTTAGAGATGTTTATCTTATATTTGATTCTGGCCATGTCTGGGTTTTACCTTTTAATACTTTATCCATTGTTCCTATTTGTTTGGCACAGAAGGGGTTTTAAAAACACAAATTCACTATGCTATGTTTTACTAAAAAACTATTCTAGATTTAAAAAGAAATTCTAAAATATAAAATATCCTGAACCCCTTCAAAGTTCTACAAGGCAATGTGACCTCTACTTTCAATGAGGAAACTGAAGTTACAAGAAAGTTAAGTGTAGTGTTACTAGTTACATAGCTAATAAGTGATAAGGAAGTCAGGAATATAATACTGATATGCTGATTCCTAGACAGGTGCTCAATTTACTATAGAACTTACTAATTTCTGGAAAATTTTTTCTAGCTTTTACTCAGATTCTCATTTAGTACAACCAAGCTGAGTTTTCTCCATGTTCTCTTGGCCATTCAAAAAATCAGATTTTCCAATATTACTTCCCAAGTCAAGAATAACACTAAATAACTGGAAATTCAAAATATCTTTGCTGGTCCCTAATTAACCCATAGTTTAACAATTCTCTGCCTCTCAGTCTTGGCTTCTCCCTTCTTTAGTTCTATTATTAGGCTAAAGCTAGTCAGTCTTTCCTAGCTGCTTACTTTTTTCATTATTAATAAACATAGTGAGATTAATTTTAAATATACAGAAAATTCCATTCTCCCAAGGTAATACCAACCTGCAGGCCTTTATTAAAAAGTATTTGCTGAGCATCTATTATGTGTCAAGTACCATGTGCTAAGTGCTAGAATTCAATGATAAGCAAAAACAAACAAGGTCCTTGTTCTCATGGAACATTATACTCTAGAGAAAGAGAGCAAATCACACAAATTAATGTAAATTTACAACTGTCAAACAATTGATATAAAGAAGACATATCTGATATTCTAAAGGTCTGTAAAAGATAGGAGCTTGTGGTGAAGCTTCTTAGCTTCAGAAAGGTGAAGACTTTCTAGAGGAAGTAACTTTGAACTATAATCTAAAGGAGAAAAAATTATGTGAAAAGAAGAAAGTGTTTCTGGCTGAATGGACAGCATGTATAAGGGTCCTGATGTGAGTGAAAGTATTTGAATATAGTGGCAAAAAGAAAGCACATGTTGTTAGAAAAGAAAAATCAAGACGATTATGTTAAGGTGTTTTGCCTCTATATTAAAAGAAATGACAAGCTATTAAAAAGTATAAAGCAGAAGAGATGACAAATTGTATTAGAATTGTGAAAAAAATCAATATGGCTACAATGTACATAATGGATCAAAAATGGGCTTGACTACATAAAGGGGTGAACCAGTTAGGTCATTGTAGTAGGTAAGGCAAGAAATAATAGGTTGAACTACTGTGATAGTGGTGGAGATGCAGAGAAGCAGATGACTTTGAGAAATATAGAGGAGGCAAAACAAATAGGACTTGAAGAAGGAGTGGCTACACTGTAAAGAGGAAGAACTTCAGCCATTGAAAATAATTAGACTTATGATTTGCATAATTAGATGTATGCTACCTTCACTAAGAGGTAACACAGTGAGCCAAAGATTGATTATGAGTTGGTTTTGGACAAAGTAAATTTGAAGGCAATGAGATGATGGGAGATGATGTTAAACATGTGTCTAAAGCCTAGAGGTTTGAATCAGAGATATAAATTTGCAAGTTACCTACACATAAGTATTGACTGCAACAGAAACATGGAGGAGGTTATTTAGGGAGAAATTGTAGAATGAAAAGAAAAAAAGAACCCAAAAGTAAGCCTTGAGAAACTCCAACTTTAATGACTGAGCAGAGGATCATATAAACTTGAAAAGGAGTGAGAGGAAAGATTATCTAGAGAGATGGGAGAAAAACCAAGAAGGCATTATGTCACAGATTCAAAAGAAAACCATAATTAAATAAAAATGTAATTGTTAATAGTATCAAATGCATAAAATAGGAATCTTTTTCTTTATCCAAATATTAGGTCACAATCAATATGGCTCCACTATAAATTCTTACTTTTCCAATTGCCTGTGTTTATGTATACTTACTTAAAGTATTCATCAGAAGGCCACTGTTGTCTCGAAATCTATTATGACTGGCATCTATATCAGGAATCCTGTACTGTGTCATGGTAGGATGTCCTGAGACACAATTCCCTGTATCAGAAGTAGAGGATTTGCAGTCTTCATCTTCTGAGTCACTAGAACTATCCTCACTACTTGAAGATGATGAACTTTTGGAATCTGATGAACTATCACAACTACTCATCTGGTCCATTAGACTAGCTTCTGCCTTCAGTTCTGAAAATAAGACAGAAATGAATAGATAGGTTAAATAAAAAATGCTAAATAAATATAATAAAAATTGAATGTATTAGTTTTTAAGAAACTGTTGAAACTAAAATCAAACATACATTTACAGTACTTAAAGCATTTTATTAAAAAACAAAACTCTTCTACCATCAAGCCATACTTCAATGATTGGATTACAGAAACTAAAAGGGATAGACAAGGTCTAAATCTAAACTCCACATTTATTTAAACCATTGTACTTAAGTATACAGGTAACTCAAATATAAAGTAAATACTGTGAAAAACTATAAAAATTAAAATCTATTTTGGCAGAAACTGTCTTCTGATTATTTTTTATTCCTTTAAATACATATAATATAATGTGATAATGTAACAGATGAAATTCATTCTTTTCCTGGTTTTCCTAGAGAACATTTTGATGAAGCATCTGTAGGTTTCCCCCCTGCTCCCTTAATAAGGATTTAAAATATTCTAAGTATTTTTGAAGAGCCAGTTCCCATTATAACTTTGGCTATAAATATTTCTGTAGATAAAAAGAATAATAATGATGTCTTCTTTTGTTTAGCATTTTTCAAGTTCTAGATACACAAAAAAATTATAGTTGGGAAGGTCTTCAGCTACCATTTAGAACAACTTCATAATTTTATAAATGAGGGAATGAAGATCCAGAAATGTCAAAAGCTGTCAGTTATTTATGAGTGGAGGCAAATCTACTGACTTTCAAGTCAATATTTTCCTATATGATACAAATGTCAAATAGTTGAACAAAATTTTTTAAACCAAAAAATGCTAAGTGAATAATACACTCAGTTAACACATTGACATTTGATATCATCTTAGTACACTGCTACATTAAGTTAACTGGTAATTTTTAGCCCACTTCCTCATTCTCCCTATTATAGACACACTGGCTTTCTATTATTTGACCACATTAAATCCATTTCCAGGCTATGTTCTTCGTACTAGCTGTTTCCTCTGCCTGGTATATTCTTCACCCAGATCTTTTGTTTGTTTGTTTGTTTAATACATAATTTCCATAAAGTAAAATGTACAGCTAGATAAATTTTAGCAGGTGTAAAACCTGTATATCTACCACTGAGATCAATATATAGAATATTTCCATCCCCAGGAATATTCTCCTATGCTCTTTTCCAGTCACTAATCACCATTTTGACTTTTATTACCAAAGATTTTTGTCTATTCTTGAACTTCATACAAATAGATTCACTCAGCATGTACTTTTTGGTCTGCCTTCTTTCAACATAATGTTTTTATATTTACTCATGTTATTGAATTAATCTGTAGCCTATTCTTCTCTACTGCTATGATATTATATCATATTATATTATATTATATTATATTATATTATATAAATATACCACAAGTTAGTTACCCATTTTCTATTTATGGATATTTCGGTTGTTTTCAGTTTTGGATATTATTAATAAAGTTGTTATGAAAATCCCTTTACAAGTCTTTTTGAACTTATATACACATTTCTCTTAGGTAGAAAGAGAGAAATTGCCAAGTCACAATAGGCATAGGTTTAATTTCATTAAAAACTCCCAGTTTTCAAACTGATTTTACACTCCAACTAGCAAGATATGAGTCACAGATGCTTCATATCTTCCCTCACTAGGGCACACACACACTTGGTATAGTGAGTCTGATGGGTGTACAATGGTATCTTCTTGTAGTTTTAATTTTCATTTCTTTGATGTGATAATATGAAGCAGTGTTTTTTTTATATGCTTACTGGCCATTTGAATATCTTTTTTGAAAAGGCTGTTCGAATCTTTTGTCCATTTTTATATTTGTTTGTCTTTTTCTTACTGATTTGTAAGAGTTTTTATAGCTAATTCTTCTGGCTATGAGCCCTTTGTCACACTTTTGGCATTTGTGAATAGTTTTTCCAGGTTCCCCCAAGTCTGTAGCTAGGCTTTTCATTTCATTAATGGTGTCTCTTGAGAAGATTCTAGATCTCTGAAAGGCTGGCTCCTTCTTGAATCGGTTTAAGTGTAACCTTCTCAAAAGTTTCCTTCCTCTCCATTCTCCAACCCCCATTGCTTAGTTTAATTCTCTTCAAGACACTTATTTCTGAAATTCATTTGGATACTTATTTGTTTACTGCTTGTATCTTCCCTACCCTCCCTCTCACCCTCATCCATACTCCTAAATATAATGTGAGAATAGGAATGTTGTCTTGTTCATGTTGTATAATTATTGTTATACAATGTTGGATTCAATTTGCTAATATTTCATTGATAATTTTTGAGTTTAAGTTCATCATAGATATTGGTTCATAGTTTTCCTTTTCTTGTACTGTCTTTATCTGGTTTGGGTATTGGGGGTAATACTGGCCTCATAAATGAGCTTAGAAATATTCCTTCCTTTTCCTTTTTCCAGAAGAGATTGTGCAATGTTGGTGTTAATTCTCTTTAAATGTTTGGTAGACTTCTTGGTCTGGCTATTTTTTGGGGGGGGGTGCTTTTTAATTACTAATTTAATTTATTTAATATTGATAGCACTATTCAAGTTGCTTACTTCGCCTTAGCTGAGTTTTGGCAGTTTTTAGCTTTTGAGGAACTAGTCCATTTCCTCTAAACTGTCAAATTTATGAGCACAAAGCTATCATATTTCTTTTCTCTTCTTTTTAGATAGGGTCTTACTCTGTCACCCAGGCTGGAGTGCAGTGGCACAATTATGGCTCACTGCAGCCTCAACCTCTTGGGCTCAAGCAATCCACTCACCTCAGCCTCCTGAGTAGCTGGGACTACTCAGGTGCACACCACCACGCCTGACTGCCTGAGTAATCTAAAAAAAAAAAATTTTTTTTTGTAGAGACTCTGTATTGCCTAGGCTGGTCTCAAACTCCCGGGCTCAAGCAATCCTCTTGCCTTGGCCTCCAAAAGTGTTGGGATTACAGGTGTGAACCACCACACCCAGCCTACCATTTCTTTATAATACTTTTAATGGCTACTGGATCTATAGTAAATTCATTACTTTCCTGATTATAGATAGAAGTTGTACTTTACATTCCTGATATTCGTAATTTGTGCCTTCTGTCTTTTCATTTTTATCAATCTTACTAGAAATTTATCAACAGTGTTCTCCGATGACTGCCTTTTTGTTTCATTAATTTTCTCTACTGTTTTCAATTTCATTGATATCACTTCTTATTTTCATTATTTGTCTCTTTTTGCTTGCTTTGGGTTTAATCTGCTTTTCTTTTCCTAGTTTCCTAAAAAAGGGACTTAAATTAATTAATATGATAACTTTCCTCACTTCTAATGTAAGCATTTAGTGCCATAAATTTCCCTCTTAGAACTTCTTCAGTTGCATTACACATATTTTGGCATGCTATGTTTACTTAATACATTTAGCTGCATGTATTTTTAATTTCTTTGATGATTCTTCTTTAACCCATGGATCTTTTAGAAATGTGTTGTTTAATTTTCAAGTGTTTAGAGATTTCTCCTGTTGTCTGTTATTGATTTTTAGTTTGAATCCATTATGGTCAGATACATAGTCTGCATGACTTCAGTCTCTATAAATCTATTGAGATTTGTTTTATGGCCCAGGATATGGTCTATCTTAGTAAATATTCCATGGGCACTTGAAACAAAATGTGTATTCTGCTGTTGTGTGGCATGTTACATATCTATCAATTACATCGTGTTGGTTGATCGTGTTACTCAGATCTCCTATATATGTGTCGATTTTCTATCTAGTAGTTCTATTAGTTGCTGAGAGCAGAGTGTTGAAATACCCAGGCATAATTGTGGATTTGCAGATTTCTCTTTTCAGTTCTAGCAGTTTTTGCTTCACATTTTTCTCAGTTCAGTTCAGTTGTTAGATGTATACACACTTACGTCTTTCTGGTAAATCAATACTTTAATTATTGTTAATGTACCTCTTTGTAGTAATTTATTTTGTTTTGTTTTTTTTTTTTTGAGATGGAGTCTCACTCTGTCACCCAAGCTGCAGTGCAGTGGCGTGATCTCAGCTCACTGCAACCTCCGCCTCCCAAGTTCAAGCGATTCTCCTGCCTCAGCTTCCTGAGTGGCTGGGATTAAGGTGCGTGCCACCGTGCTTGGCTAATTTTTGTATTTTTAGTAGGGATGGGGTTTCACCACGTTGGCCAGGCTGGTCACGAACTCCTGACCTCAAGTGATCTGCCTGCCTCGGCCTCCCAAAGTGCTGGGATTGCAGGCGTGAGCCACTGCGCCTGGCCTATTTTGCTCTTAAGTCATCTTTATCTGATATTAATACGGTCACATGTTTGTGCTTTTTAAAATTAATGTTTAAATGGTATATATTTTCTATACTTTTACTTTCAAGCTACATATTTCATTAATTTCTTATAAACATCATATAGTTGGGTGTACTTTTTATACAGCCTGCCAATATCTGCAGTTTAATTGGCTTATTTAGACAATATATGTTTAAAGTAATTATTGATATATGTTAGGGCTTAAGTGTGTCAATTTGTTATTTGTTTTCTGTTTGCTTCCTCTGTATTTCATTTCTCTGTTTTGCTTGTCTTGCCTTTCTGTGGGTTACTTGAAACATTTTAGAATGCCATCTCAATTAATTTATAAAGTTTTAAAAGGTGTCATTTTGTTTATTTTTCTTAGTGGTTGGTTTGGGTTTTTCAATATACATACCTGACTTGTCAATGCATTCCCATTCTAAGTAAACCTCATATCCACTTTGAAATATCATTATTTTGGGAATCAGAAGGTATTATCATTTTTGTTTCAGTCATCACATATGATTTAGAAAAGTCATGAGGAAAACCATAATCAATTGTACTTATTGGTATGTTTGCTCTTTCTGTTGCTGTTTCTCTCTTCCTGATACTCTAAGATTCCTTCATTTAATGTTTCTCTTCTGTCTGAATGACTTTATATAGCCAATATTTAAGGATAGTTTCCTAGGAACAAATTCTTTCAGTTTTCCTTTCTGAAGCAGGCTATTTGCCCCTCATTACTGAAGAATCATTTTGGTAGATACAGAATTCACACTTAACATTTTTTTTCTTTCAGCACTTGAAATATATTATGCCACTCCTTTCTGGGCTCCATGGCTTCAGATGAGAAACCGGTTGTTAACCAAATGGTATTCTTTCATAGGTAATATGTCATTTCTTTCTTGCTTTCAACCCTTTTCTCTTTGCCTTTAGCTTTCAGATGTTTCATTATGATGTACCTTGGCATCAATTTCTTTGGGTTTATCCTATTTGGGGTTTGTTCGGGTTTTTACATCTGTGGGTTTATGTTTTTCATAAAACTTGGGAAGTTTTTGCACATATTTATTTAAATACTCTTTTAACCCTGCTCTCCCTCTTCTTTGAGACTCCAATGACACAAATATTGGATATTTTATCATTCTTCCACAGATTCTTGGGGACATGCTCATCTTGTTTCAGTCTATTTTCTATTTTCAGGTTGAGGGGATTCTATACATCCACAAGAAAACTGATTCTATCCACTCCCTAGCACTGAGCCCATCCAGTGAGTATTTTTGTTGTTATTGTATTTGTCAGTTCTATAATTTCCATTTGATTCTTACTTAAAACTTCTATTTCTTTAATGTGATTTTCTATTTTGTTTTTCATTTGTTTCAAGGGAATGTATAACTGAACAATATTCGTGATAATTGTTTAAAGATCATTGTCAGATAATTCTAACATTTGATTCATCCTCGTGTTGGTATCAGTTGATTGTCTTTTCTCATTCATGTGATTCTCTTGAATCACAAATTACGGTACGACAGGTAATTTTATTTTCTTTTTCTTTTTCTTTCTTTCTTTTTTTTTTTTTTATTTTTTTTAAGATGGAGTTTTGCTCTGTCGCCCAGGCTGGAGCGCAGTAGCACTATCTTGGCTCACTGCAACCTCCACCTCCTGGGTTCAAGCAATTCTCCTGCCTCAGCCTCCCAAGTAGCTGGAATTATAGGTGCGTGCCACCACACCCAGCTAATTTTTGTATTTTAGTAGAGACAGGGTTTCAGCACATTGGCCAGGCTGGTCTCAAACTCCTGACCTCAAGTGATCTGCTCGCCTTGGCCTCCCAAAGTGCTGGGATTACAGATGTGAGCCACCACACCCAGCCATGACAGGTAATTTTCTATTATATCTTGGATATCTTGGTTTTTATGCTAGGGGAGATCTATATCTTATTCAAATTTTTAATTTTAGTAGGCAATCACTCTGTTTAGGTTTAGCATGCATATTCTTGCCTACTGTTGTGGGCTGTGGTTTAAATGACAATCTCGTTTTCAGAGTTTTTACAGTATTGTCTTGGTCTTCTCAACTAAATCTCCAGCAGCTAGGGTCCCCGATGATCCCTGCTGGTGCTACGTGAAGGAAAGAAGGGACTTCACCAGGCAAGGAGATGTGGTGCGTATAGGTGAAAGGGAGTCTCTTGCCTGGGATAAAGAGTGCTTCCTGAACCAGGCAATTTTTTGTTGTGATTGGCTCCCCTGCTTGGAGAGGTGGAGGAAAGGAAAGTGCTTCCTAGCAAAGTGTTGGTTGTGGCAGGATCCCCTTTATTGGTGCGATCCAGTCTCAAGATGTCTTTAGATGAGAGAGAAGAATCTTAGGTTAATAGGGCAGGGGGGCAGGTCTGGGAGGTAGAGTGGTGTAAACAGTCTTCCCAGGCTGAATGCTTATTACAGTAGAATTCTACTTGCAGGGACCTTCTGGCCATAGACTGTCTCTGATGGAGGAAGGGAACCTCAGGCCAGGCATGCAAGGAGAACACTTTGAGGAATGCAGTCACTCACTGTGGTATCATCCTATTTGCTGGTACTCCCAGCTGTGAGTTGTCTCCGGGTAGGGGAGTAGAATTTTAGATCCATCTTATTTCTTTTTTAAAAAAATATTTATTTTATAGAGATGGGGTCTTGCTATCTTAAACCCCTGGCCTCAAATGATCCTCCCACCTCGGCCTCCCAAAGTGCTGGGATTACAGGTGTAAGCCACTGCACCTAGCCTCTATCTTATCTCCCAAACTCAATTCTAGATAGCTCAAAGATGTACATGTAAAATTTAAGCTACAAAAATATCAGTACAACTGCCAGACATAAACTTGAAAACGTGATTCAACCATTTTAACAGTAGTCAGTGGCACAGTAGGGTCAAGAAAATATTTTATAGAATGCAATCTAAGGAATATGTTATACAAATATCTCAAGGTAAATGAAGTTCCATTCTCATACTAAGTTAGAAATAGAAAGCTTTATGGTTGGAGATCGTGTTAACCTCTACAACTTTCTTTTTTTTAACTTTTAATTTTTACAATTTTTTAATTGAGATGAGGTTTCGCCATGTTGCTTAGGCTGTTCTCAAACTCCTGGGCTCAAATGATCCTCCCACCTTGGGCCCCCAAAGTGCTGGAATTATAGGCATGAGCCACTGTGCCTTGCCTCCTCTACAATGTTCTTTTCCCTGAGTTATGCTTTGATACAATGCTTTTATTAAGGCCTCCATTAAAAAACTACCACATGGAAGAACTTCTACTTGTACTGTAAAATTATTGTTGAGAATACTATATAAAGTTTAATGCTCCCTAGAAAAAGGTTCCATATGATGAATTCCTTTTAGAATTTAGTAACAGGAAAAAGTCTGATTATTTGTAACCTATCAGATGATACAACATATGCTGCTTGTGTCTCCCTTATGTCTTGGTGATTACAAGCTCAGAGCCAAATTATTATTATTATTATTATTATTTTCTGAGACAGAGTCTCACTCTGTCACCCAGGCTGGAATGCAGTGGCACAATCATGACTCACTGCAGGCTTGACCTCCCCATGCTCAAGTAATCCTCCCAGCTTAGCCTCCCAAGTAGCTGGGACTACAGGCATACACCACCACACCCAGCTAATTTTGCATTTTTTTGTAGAGATGGGGTTTTACCATGTTGCCCAGGCTGGTCTCAAACTCCTGAGCTCAAGTGATCCATCTGCCTTGTCCTCCCAAAGTGCTGGGATTATAGGTGTGCACCACCACACCCAGCAATTTAATGTGTTAATGATTAGCAAATTTGCCTTCCCTTCCCCTTCAATATCTTGATTTTCTGTACCAATATTTTATTGTATTCATGTATATAAAGACATCATAATTCAAATTCATTTGGAAGCAGGCATGATGTAAAAAAAAATAAAATTCAAGACCCGTTGTATTGCCAAGGGTTCTGGACTTGTCTTTTTTATTGTTTGTATAGGAGCTACTAATCGATTAGAGAATGAATACTCTACCGGGCTTAGAAGGGAACACTGAAATTGGACAGCTATGTGAAAATTTTCAGAAGGCAAAGTGTAGAAGCAAATATACTTTAGTGACCAGGGTCTCACTGCAGCCACAATTACTACAACATCGATAACCCACACTGCAGCTAGAAAAAAAATGGAGATTTAAGTTTTCTTACTTACAAAAGGACTGTATGTACTTCCCCAAAAATACCTCCCTTCTGAGAAGTAAGCAGCAATTCAGAAAAAGTTGCCTGCTTATTCTGCTTACTATATTTCCTCATTTCCCTATGGAATTGGTGACATCTTAAATATCTACAGTCTGGCCATACATAAAAAATTTTGACAGGAAGATGCTGTGAGGAATTGAATTTGAGTCATCACAATTGCCAAAAAGAAGAAAACTCCAGTTATATATATCTAAAGAGTCATTTTTTTTACCCTGAATAGTAATTTAAAATGATACAAGGGGAGGTTCCAAGATGGCTGAATAGGAACAGCTCCAGTCTACAGCTCCCACCATGAGCCACGCAGAAGATGGGTGATTTCTGCATTTCCAACTGAGGTACTGGGTTCGTCTCACTGGGGCTTGTTAGACAGTGGGTGCAGCCCACAGAGTGTGAGCTGAAGCAGGGCAGGGCATTGCCTCACCCGAGAAGTGCGAGGGGTCAGGGAATTCCCTTTCCTAGCAAAGGGCAGCTGTGACAGACAGTACCTGGAAAATCGGGACACTCCCACCCCTAATACTGTGCTTTTCCAATGGTCTTAGCAAATGGCACACCAGGTGATTATATCCCGCACATGGCTCAGAGGGTCCCATGCCCATGGAGCCTCATTCACTGCTAGCACAGCAGTCTGAGATCAAACTGCAAGGCAGCAGTGAGGCTGAGGTAGGGGCGTCCGCCATTGCTGAGACCTGAGTAGGTAAACAAAGCGGCCTGGAAGCTTGAACCAGATGGAGCCCACCGCAGCTCAAGGAGGCCTGCCTGCATCTGTAGACTCCACCTCTGGGGGCAGGGCATAGCTGAACAAAAGGCAGCAGAAAATTCTGCAGACTTCAACGTCCCTGCTGACAGCTTTGAAGAGAGCAGTGGTTCTCCCAGCACAGACTTTGAGATCTGAGAATGGACAGACTTCCTCCTCAAGTGGGTCCCTGACCCCCGAGTAGCCTAACTGGGAGACACCTCCCAGTAGGGGCTGACTGACACCTCATACAGCCAAGTGCCCCTCTGAGACGAAGCTTCCAGAGGAAGGACCAGGCAGCAACATTTGCCCTTCTGCAATATTTGCTACTCTGCAGCCTCCGCTGGTGATACCCAGGAAAACAGGGTCTGGAGTGCACCTCCAGCAAACTCCAACAGACTGCAGCTGAGGGTCCTGACTGTTAGAAGGAAAACTAACAAACAGAAAGGACATCCACACCAAAACCCCATCTGTACGTCACCATTATCAAAGACCAAAGGTAGATAAAACCTTTATCTACCTTTTGGGATAAAAGATGGGGAGAAACCAGAGCAGAAAAGCAGAAAATTCCAAAAATCAGAGTGCCTCTTCTCCTCCAAAGGAACTCAGCTCCTCGCCAGCAATGGAATAAAGCTGGACAGAGAACGACTTTGACGAATAGAGAGAAGAAGGCTTCAGACAATCGGTGATAACAAACTTCTCCAAGCTAAAGGAGGATGTTCGAACCCATCTCAAAGTAGCTAAAAAACTTGAAAAAAGATTAGACAAATGGCTAACTAGAATAAACAGCATAGAGAAGACCTTAAATGACCTGATGGAGCTGAAAACCGTGGCACGAGTACTACGTGATGCTTCCACAAGCTTCAGTAGCCAATTAGATCAAGTGGAAGAAAGGGTTTCAGTGATTGAAGATCAAATGAATGAAATGAAGTGAGAAGAGAAGTTTAGAGTAAAAAGAGTAAAAAGAAATGAACAAAGCCTCCAGGAATATGGGACAATGTGAAAAGACCAAATCTACGTTTGATTGGTGTACCTGAAAGTGACAGGGAGAATGGAACCAAGTTGGAAAACACTCTTCAGGATATTATCCAGGAGAACTTCCCCAACCTAGCAAGGCAGGCCAACATTCAAATTCAGGAAATACAGAGAATACCACAAAGATACTCCTGGAGAAGAGCAACTCCAAGACACATAATTGTCAGATTCACCAACGTTGAAATGAAGGAAAAAATGTTAAAGGAAGCCAGAGAGAAAGGTCGGGTTACCCACAAAGGGAAGCCCATCAGACTAACAGCAGATCTCTCGGCAGAAACTCTACAAGCCAGAAGAGCATGGGGGCCAATATTCAACATTCTTAAAGAAAATATTTTTCAAAACAGAATTTCATATCCAGCCACACTAAGCTTCATAAGTGAAGGAGAAATAAAATCCTTTACAGACAAGCAAATGCTGAGAGATTTTGTCACCACCAGGCCTGCCTTACAAGAGCTCCTGAAGGAAGCACTAAACATGGAAAGGAACAGCTGGTACCAGCCACTACAAAAACATGCCAAATTGTAAAGACCATTGATGCTAGGAAGAAACTACATAAACTAACGAGCAAAATAACCAGCTAACATCATAATGACAGGATCAAATTAACACATAACAATATTAACCTTAAATGTAAATAAGCTAAATGCTCCAATTAAAAGACACAGACTGGCAAATTGGATAGAGTCAAGACCCATCAGTGCGCTGCATTCAGGAGACACATCTCACATGCAGAGACACACATAGGCTCAAAATAAAGGGATGGAGGAAGATCTACCATGCAAATGGAAAACAAAAAAAAAGCAGGGGTTGCAATCCTAGTCCCTGACAAAACAGACTTTAAACCAACAAAGATCAAAAGAGACAAGGAAGGCCATTACATAATGGAAAGGGATCAATTCAACAAGAAGACCTAACTATCCTAAATATATATGCACCCAGTACAGGAGTACCCAGATTCATAAAGCAAGTCCTTAGAGACATACAAAGAGACTTAGACTCCCAAACAATAATAATGGGAGACTTTAACACCCCACTGTCAATATTAGACAGATCAATGAGACAGAAGGTTAACAAGGATATCCAGGACATGAACTCAGCTCTGCACCAAGTGGACCTAATAAACATCTACAGAACTCTCCACCCCAAATCAATAGAATATACATTCTTCTCAGAACCACATCACACTTATTCCAAAATTGACCACATAGTTAGAAGTAAAGCTCTCCTCAGCAAATATAAAAGAATAGAAATCACAACAAACTGTCTCTCAGACCACAGTGCAATCAAATTAGAACTCAGGATTAAGAAACTCACTCAAACCTGCACAACTACATGGAAACTGAATAACCTGCTCCTGAGTGATTACTGGGTAAATAACAAAATGAAGGCAGAAATAAAGATGTCCTTTGAAACCAATGAGAACAAAGACACAACATACCAGAATCTCTGGGACACATTTAAAGCAGTGTGTAGAGGGAAATTTACAGCACTAAATGCCCACAAGAGAAAGCAGGAAAGATCTAAAATTGACACCTTAACATCACCATTCAAAGAACTAAAGAAGCAAGAGCAAACAAATTCAAAAGCTAGCAGAAGGCAAGAAATAACTAAGATCAGAGGAGAACTGAAGGAGATAGAGACACAAAAAACCCTTCAAAAAAATCAACGAATCCAGGAGCTGGTTTTTTGAAAAGATCAACGAAATTGATAGACCACTAGCAAGACTAATAAAGAAGAAAAGAGAGAAGAATCAAATAGATACAATAACAAATGATAAAGGGGATATCACCATCGATCCCACAGTAATACAAACTACCATCAGAGAATACTATAAACACCTCTATGCAAATAAACTAGAAAATCTAGAAGAAATGGATAAATTCCTGGACACATACACCCTCCCAAGAATAAACAAGGAAGAAATTGAATCCCTGAATAGACCAATACAGGCTCTGAAATTGAGGCAATAATTAATAGCCTACCAACCAAAAAAAGGCCAGGACCAGACGGATTCACAGCTGAATTCTACCAGAGGTAGAAAGAGGGGCTGGTATCATTCCTTCTGAAACTATTCCAATCAATAGAAAAAGAGGGAACCCTGCCTAACTCATTTGATGAGGCCAGCATCATCCTGATACGAAAGCCTGGCAGAGACAACAAAGAAAGAGAATTTTAGACCAGTATCCCTGGTGAACACCGATGTGAAAATCCTCAATAAAATACTGGCAAACCGAATCCAGCAGCACGTCAAAAAGCTTATCCACCATGATCAAGTAGGCTTCATCCCTGGGATGCAAGGCTGGTTCAACATATGCCAATCAATAAACGTAATCCATCACATAAACAGAACCAATGACAAAAACCACACGATTATCTCAATAGATGCAGAAAAGGCCTTTGACAAAAATCAACAGCCCTTCATGCTAAAAACTCTCAATAAACTAGGTATTGATGGAACGTATCTCAAAATAATAAGAGCTATTTATGACAAACCCACAGCCAATATCATACTGAATGGGCAAAAACTGGAAGCATTCACTTTGAAAACTGGCACAAGACAGGGATGCCCTCTTTCACCACTCCTATTCAACATAGTGTTGGGAGTTCTGGCCAGGGCAATCAGGCAGGAGAAAGAAACAAAGGGTATTCAATTAGGAAAAGAGGAAGTCAAATTGTCCCTGTTTGCAGATGACATGATTGTATATTTAGAAAACCCCATTGTCTCAGCCCCAAATCTCCTTAAGCTGATAAGCAACTTCAGCAAAGTCTCAGGATACAAAATCAATGTGCAACAATCACAAGCATTCCTATACACCAATAACAGACAAACAGAGAGCCAAATCATGAGTGAACTCCCATTCACAATTGCTTCAAAGAGAATAAAATACCTAGGAATCCAACTTACAAGGGATGTGAAGGACCTCTTCAAGCAGAACTACAAACCACTGCTCAAAAAAATAAAAGAGGACACAAACAAATGGAAGAACATTCCATGCTCATGGATAGGAAGAATCAATATCGTGAAAATGGCCATACTGTCCAAGGTAATTTATAGATTCAATGCCATCTCCATCAAGCTATCAATGGCTTTCTTCAGAGAATCGGAAAAAAACTACTTTAAAGTCATACGGACACAAAAAAGAGCCTGCATTGCCAAGACAATCCTAAGCCAAAAGAACAAAGCTGGAGGCATCACGCTACCTGACTTCAAACTATACTGCAAGGCTACAGTAACCAAAACACCATAGTACTGGTACCAAAACACATATATAGACCAATGGAACATAACAGAGGCTTCAGAAATCACACCACACATCTACAATCATCTGATCTTTGACAAACCTGACAAAAACAAGCAATGGGGAAAGGATTCCCTATTTAATACGTGGTGCTGGGAAAACTGGCTAGCCGTATGTAGAAAGGTGAAACTGGATACTTTCCTTATACCTTATATAAAAATTAATTCAAGATGGATTAAAGACTTAAATGTTAGACCTAAAACCATAAAAACACTAGAAGAAACCTAGGCAATACCATTCAGGACATAGGCATGGGCAAGGACTTCATGACTAAAACATCAAAAGCAATGGCAACAGAAGCCAAAATAGACAAATGGGATATGATTAAACTAAAGAGCTTCTGCACAGGAAAAGAAACTACCATCAGAGTGAACAGGCAACCTACAGAATGGGAGAAAATTTTTGCAATTTACCCATTTTACAAAGGGCTAATATCCAGAATCTATGAAGAACTTACACAAATTTACAAGAAAAAAACAAACGACTCCATCAAAAAGTGGGCAAAGGATATGAACAGACACTTCTCAAAAGAAGACATTTATGCAGCCAACAGACACATGAAAAAATGCTCATCATCACTGGCCATCAGAGAAATGCAAATCAAAACCACAATGAGATACCATCTCACACCAGTTAGAATGGTGATCATTAAAAAGGCAGGAAACAACAGGTGCTAGAGAGATGCGGAGAAATAGGAACACTTTTACACTGTTGATGGGACTGTAAATTAGTTCAACCATTGTGGAAGACTGTGTGGCGATTCCTCAAGGATCTAGAACTAGAAATACCATTTGACCCAGCCATCCCATTACTGGGTATATACCCGAAGGATTATAAATCATGCTGCTATAAAGACACATGCACACGTATGTTTATTGTGGCACTATTCACAATAGCAAAGACTTGGAACCAACCAAAATGTCCATCAATGATAGACTGGATTAAGAAAATGTGGCACATATACACCATGGAATACTATGCAGCCATAAAAAAGGATGCATTCACGTCCTTTGTAGGGACATGGATGAAGCTGGAAACCATCATTCTGAGCAAACTACTGCAAGGACAGAAAACCAAACACCACATGTTCTCACTCATAGGTGGGAACTGAGCAATGAGAACACTTGGACACAGGGTGTCCATCACACACCAGGGCCTGTCATGGGGTTGGGGGAGAGGGGAGGGATAGCATTCGGAGATATACCTAATGTAAATGATGAGTTAATGGGTGCAGCACACCAACATGCCACATGTATACATATGTAACAAACCTGCACGTTGTGTACATGTACCCTAGAACTTAAAGTATAATAAAATAAATAAAATGATACAAATTCTCTTATATGGATATTGCTTACATAAAACTAAAAATCATAAGCTACATCATTACCCAGAAAAATGCGTAATTACAAAAAATATTATGCTCTTGGTAAACATTTATAATTAGTACCACTGTTAATTAAAATGAAAAAATTCATTTAGCATTTTTTTTTCTTTTTTTTTTTTTTGAGATGGAGTCTCACCGTCACCCAGGCTGGAGTGCAGTGGCGCAATCTCAGCTCACTGCAACCTCTGCCTCCTGGGTTCAAGTGATTCTTCTACCTCAGCCTCCCGAGTAGGTGGGACCACAGGCACATGCCATCATGCCCAGCTAATTTTTGTATTTTTAGCAGAGATGCGGTTTCACCATGTTGGCCAGGCTGGTGTTGAACTACTGACATCATGATCCGCCTGCCTCGGCCTCCTAAAGTGCTGGGATTACAGGTGTGAGCCACCATGCCTGGCCTTAACATTTCTTAATTATCTCTTATAAAGGGATGTTACATATACTTAGATTTTACCTCTTTCGATATCATCTATTGGAGATGCTGGGGACATCTTATCTTCAGATGGAGAATGTTTTACAAGATTGGGAGTCCTGGCTGAATTCCACATTTGTTGTTGCTGTTGTTCTTTACGATACTGAATTTTACTGCTTCCTTCAACTCTGCAATTAAGAATATCAAATATTGAAACAGGTATGACAGCAATGTAACAAAAATTTAACTTACAAAGTTACTAAAACTGACCACTTATTCTTTTCCTAAACATCTTTAGAATAATATTCCATAAATAAAACATTAATTTAGTTCATTATTTAACAAGTATTTATCAAGTTCTATTTCTGTGATACACATGTCCATTGAGGGATACAAACAAGAACAAAAACAAAACCAGTGCCAGGCTTGGTGCTTCATGCCTGTAATCCCAGCATATTGGGAGGCTGAAGTGGGAGGATTACTTGAGGCCAGGAATTCAAGACCAGCCTTGTCAACATAACGAGACCCTGTCTGTATAAAAATAATAAAAATATTAGCTGGGCATGATGATGCACACCTGTAATCTCAGCTACTTAGGAGGCTGTGGGAGGATCATTTGAGCCCAGGAGTTAGAAGCTGCAGTAAGCTATGATTGCGCCACTGCACTCCAGCCTGGGTGACAGAGTGAGACCCTGTCTCATAAAACAAAAACAAAAATCCAGGCTGGTGCAGTGGCTCATGCCTATAATCCCAGCACTTTCGGAGGCTGAGGAAGGAAGATGGTTTGAGGCCAGGAGTTCAAGACCAGCCTGGGCAATATAACGAGACCCTCCATCTCTATTTAAAAATAAATAAAACAACAACCAAAAAAAAAAAAAGCCATTGCTTAAATTGAACAGATAAGATATTCACAAATGACTAAAATAAAAGGAAAAATATAAGTGTATAACAGGTATGATATATTCCGTAAGTTCTAAGATTATCATTTCTGTTAAAACTAAATCACTTCTAAAGTTTCCATTCATAACTTAAGACAGGCATGATAATAAAGGAGATTCATATACTTTTCTTTCAATATCTTTAAGAAGAGTGTATAATAAAAGTATGCTTGATTTTTGCCTCTCCCATTTCCAGTCACCAAATCCTGTCAGTTCTTCCTTCAAAAAGTCTTTAGAACCTCACTTTCTCTTCATTCCTGCCCTCAAAAATCCTGGTTTATACATTTTTCTGATTCCTACATTGTTTCATTTACTCAGTTTCTCTACTGAATTAATGTTTTAAAACAAAACTGTAAACATGCCAATCCCTGGTTAAAAAGACTTTAATATGTAACCACTACCAGCAAGATAATGTCCTAATTTCTTAGTTAATATTGATGGCACTAACCTCAACCAACAAAATTACAACCTTACCTCTAGCCCAATATCAACATCGCCCCCTACTTTCCAAAACGTATACACAGGTACAGAGACAAACCTCTGCTCCATTCAAGTAGGTCTTACTCATTGGCCCTGAATAAGTCAGATATCAAACTTGTCTTATATTCTCATCTCCTCTCTAATCAATTAAATCGGTATTGCACAAACTTTCTTCTGGTGTGAATCACAGCAGGGCATGGATGGTAGGGGTGATGGGATATTAAAAAATAGAGTTTCCCAGTATCCTTCCCTGATTTAAGGTTGGATTCGGGAACCAATTTTTAACAAGCACCCAAGGTAATTCTTATGATCCTAACCTCCTCTTAAGGTACATCAAAAAGGCCTCCCTGAATTTTCCAATCTACCATTACTTCTCCTTTTTCTTAATTCCTAGAGCAATTTTTGTCTATACTATTTGCATGGCTTTTAGAGCAAACATCCTTATATTACATGGTAAGTAATGTGTTACCTATTTCCAAAAAGGATTTGAGATGCGTATATTCTCCCATTGACTTTTTAAATGGAATAGTCTGTTTATCTGAATAAAATGCAGAAGTTTTGAGGTGTTTGCAGAGCAAACTTTCCTTTTTCTAGTACCTTACACATCCTAGGTACTCAATAAATTTTTACTAATGAAGACGAAATTATTTTAGAGAATGTATAATGGCTTCCTTCAATACAGTTATACAGAAGTATCTACAATAGGATAAAAAGTGTACCTATACCTATAGAAAGCATTTAGAAGCAAAACAAGCTTTTATATATCACAGGGTGATGTGGTAAAATGCTTTTGGCTTAGGATCTCCACCAAATTTAAACTTAGAAAAAGATTAAAACATTTTTGTACCACACAGAAATAACTCTTATATTATAATGTGACTTAATAAATTTTTTCTTGACATTTCCTTAGAAATTTATGTTTATAATATAATTTATTTCATTAAACCACATACCTTGTTTTTTTTACAGTGATGTTGCTGCTGAGTTTTTCTAGCCGACATTCTCCAGTATCATGGTTAATAATCAAAATGCATTCTTTTAAGTAAGGTTTTTTTGAACCTTTGAAAACAGTTACTGGTGGAGTTGAACCCTGTTTAAAAAGTTAATTATTATTACTTAAAATTTATCATAGGAATTCACTTGGGAAGGCCTTTGAAATCTTGATTCTGGGTTTCTCCTTCTATGTTATACTTCAAGTCACCCATAAACTACCTAAATTTACTACCCTGAATCCAAAGAGTGTAGTAAAAAAGACAGATGAAGATAGGCTGAAATCTCAAAGCTGCTGTCATTGAGGAAAGGGAAGACAGGAGGTACTCACCTTGGGACAGTAAAGATTTGTTTCTTTGGCCTATAATGAGTAATTGAGATTCAATTCGAATACAACCAATATATTTTATGGATAAGGAAACAGAGCCTTGAATCATATTTTCTATTCCTCCTTTTTTTCTTTTTCTTTTTTTTTTTTTTTGAGACAGAGTCTTGCTCTGTTGCCCGGGCTGGAGTGCAGTGGCACGATCTCGGCTCACTGCAACCTCCACCTCCTGGATTCAAGTGATTCTCCTGCCTCAGCCTCCAGAGCAGTTGGGACTATAGGCATGGACAACCACGCCCAGCTAATTTTTATATTTTTAGTAGAGACGGGGTTTCACCATGTTGGTCAGGCTGGTCTTGAACTCCTGACCTCAAGTGATCCACCCATCTCAGCCTCCCAAAGTGCTGTGATTACAGGCAGAAGCCACTGTGCCCAGCCTTCTCATCTTCTTTCTTATTGCTTTATAAGTTTAATTTTTAAAATCTGGCATTTTCTTAAAGCAGTACCTCCCTATGCATATTAAGGAACACCTCTTACACTAAACCCACTAATTAATTTTAGCATAATTAAAAGTGAGATAAGCAGACATTATGTGCTTAATGATGTCATATGAAAGTACACTGCGCCATCCATAAAATACTCTTGCCAAAAACCACACAAAAACCCCAAAGAATTTAATTCTTATCAAACCCCAAAGAATCTGTAATCCAGCCTGCCCTTAGATATATAACTACCAATATATAGAAAATAGAAGGAATAGAGGAACAAGTTAAATACATCCAGATAGAAGTAATTTGAAGTCCAGAATGTAGGTATATTCTCTAGGACAGATAGTATGGTTTTTCCAACAAACCAATGGCATAAAAAAGAGAAGAGAGCCAGGTGCAGGCACTGTAGTACCAGCTACTTGTGGAGGATGGGTGCTGAAGCAGGAGGACAGCTTGAAGCCAGGAGTTCTAGGCTTCAGTGTGACATAATCACACCTGTGAATAGCCACTGCACTCCAACCTGGGCAACACAGTGAGACCCTGTCTCTAAAAAAGATAAATTAAAAAAGGGGTGGAGAGGAAAGGAAGGGACTTTTAAAGAATAAAAGAGACAAGACATACAATATTCAAATACAATGTAGAAATCTTATTTGGATTCTAGTTAGGACATTTTACAGACAAATGTCTGTAAAAAACACGTTTTTGAGATCATCATAAAATTGTGACTATGGACGAAGTATTATTATCAATTATGTTATTTGTGATAATAGCATGGTGCTTAGATAAAGATAGAAATGTCCTTATCAGTTAGAGATACATAAGTAAGCATTGATGAAATGGCACATTGTCTGGGATTTGCTATAAAACATGCCAAGGAAAAAAATGGTAAGACACTAGATTAAAAAATAAAAAGATTAGCAAAATGTTGATAATTGTTAAAGCTCAGTGATGGGTACATGTAATTCATTATACAATTCTGTTGGCAATAAAAGAAACCTAGATCATTACTAAAAAACTACATCTACTTACATGCTCCTCCCCTATCTTTTGTCCCTGCTCCATCAAACCTGAAGGAATTTTACATTTGTCATTCTTTTGCTTTATCCCACATATATGTATTTCTAAACAATTATTTGTGTATGTTTGTCTTTGGAGTTTATAAAAGTACATTAAATTTTAATGGATTTATCATAATAATTTTATCAAATATTACAAAAATAATAAAATAGTACTGTTAGATCAGGTTAGAAAAGGATGACCTCTAAAAAGGCTAAGTGGTGTATCATATTAATCATTAGAGATTTACTAAATGACCACTAGGAGGAGTATAAGATAAATTAGGTAATTGAAAATGCCATAAAAGATGGGTAGGTTAGAGATTTCTGAAGGTATGGAGGGAAAATTATAAATGTAAAATAAAGGAACAGTTGTTTGTGGGTTTTTTACCTCTCCCAAAGACTAAAGTAATCTACAGAAAATCAAGAATGCACAACACGTAGATGAAGACATGTCTGGGCTAGCTCTAAAACGGTTAGATGTGGAGCACTTAGTTGAAGCCCTGGTAAGCTGGAGAGTCAGGAGCATGATCATAACCAAACAAAGTGGGTCTACTTGGCTGCTAAGTAAATTTTTCAGATGTGTTGACTGAAACAAGTAAGATACCCCAAAATAGTTACCTAAGGACTCCAAATTACAGTTGATAAGAGATTTGTGCAAGATATTCTTCTTAATGATATCTGTAGTCTTAATTAGAATGGAATACATCTAAAAATTACAATGTATTATTGTTCTCTGAGCTCCTGAAAATAAGAACTAATCATTAATTTTTAAAAAATTGCTCTCAGCACCTGAAGAAGTATCAAGACCTTTATAAATATTCAATGAAGGTTAAATATGAACAATATAGACAATTTCTGGTCGTAAGTAACAAATGAAACAAATCTTTCATAATCTCTACACCTGCCATCTACATTTTGAACAAGTTTTATAAATGTAAACTTTCTCCCTCATTAAATTGAACACCATTCCTAACTTTTAAGCTTCAGTTTCTGTCCATTCCTTATTCAATACCCCAAGAAAGGCAACTACTAAAGTACCAGACAACTACTAAGCATATGAACTATCATTGCCTCTAAATAACTATTGAATACCTCCTATCGGCTCCATGTTCACTGTGATGACACACCTTCAATCGTCATTCACCCAGATTATGGTTATTCTCCTCCCTACTCTCTTTCCAATTTTGTTCCCCATTCTGTGGGCAGGCAAATCTAATCGTATTGTTCCCATGCTTAAAAATCTTTCTGTGCTTAAAAAACCATGTATTCAGATAAAGCCATATTCCATAAACCTGCATATGGACCCTCCATGATCTTCTCATCTACTCTCCAACTTTCTTAATTTGCCACTGTTTACAAACCACATAGAATTGCTTATAATTGGTTTACATGAATAACTGACTTAGGATTGTCAACCAAAAGACAAAACTGTAAAATAAAATATAAAATAAGTGAGTGGGTCATGTGTGGTGACTCATGCATGTAATCCCACCATTTTAGATGGCTAAGGATCACTTGAGCCCAGGAGTTTCCGACCAGCATGGGCAACATGGGGACAACCTGTGTCCACAAAAAAAAAATTAAAAATTAGCTGGGCATGGTGGTGCACATTTGTAGTCCTAGCTGCTTGGAAGGCTGAGGCAGGAGGATTGCTTGAGCCCAGGAGTTTGAGGCTGCAGTGGGCTATAATTGTGCCACTGCACTCCAGCCTGAGTGGCAGAATGAAATCTTGTCTCTAAAAAATAAATAAAAATAAGTGCGTGCATATGTTATCTGAGGGAATAAAAGGACTCTTAACCATACAACAAAGGAATCAGAACCAACACCTCAACATAGGGGAATGAAGAGAAAATATAAATATAAATAAAAGAAATGATAAAAGAAATCTGGCTATTTATATATACTTAACTTTAAATGGATAAGAATAGACTTGGCCGGGCACGGTGGCTCACACTTGCGATCCCAGCACTTTGGGAGGCCAAGGGAGGTGGATCATCTGAGGTCGGGAGTTCGAGACCAGCCTGGTCAACATAGTGAACCCCCAACTCTACTAAAAATGCAAAAAATTAGCTGGGCGTGGTGGCGGGCACTGCCTGTAATCCCAGCTACTTGGGAGGCTGAGGCAGGAGAATTGCTCGAACCCAGGAGATGCAGGTTGCAGTGAGCCAAGATTGCGCCACTGCACTCCAGCCTGGGTGACAGAGCGAGACTCCGTCTCAAAAAATAATAAAAAAAAGAATAAGAATAGACTGTCTGAGAATGTATAATGTAAGAGCTAAATAAGTATTCTTGACATGAAGATATTCTATAATGTAACACAATATCTTGGCAAAAACTTAGGTGTTTGGCTGAGGTGGAAAGAAAGAGAAGTGGAAGGAAGGAGAAAAAAAGTCTTATTATTAAGGGATAATAAATGTATTCTAAAAATCTCACTTGATAGAGGTAGGAAAATAATGGAGGAACTCAGTTTTCATATAAGAAAATAAAATCATATGCCTCATTATGAACACCAGGAAAAGAAAATAATCAATAATGGAATGGAAAAGTATACTAGTACTCCCAAAGTAATAAGAGTAATCAAAAAAAGCAATGAAAAAAAATCGAAGACAAAGGGAAAAAAAGAAATGGTTGGTAAAACTAATAAAGAATATAAAAGAAGAAACAACAAATATTTAAAAACTAATAAACTATAAGATAAATAAAAATCAAGTATATCAATTTTGAACTAAATGTGAATAGACTGAATAGACAGTATTCTCCCAATAAAAACAGAAAGTGCCAAACTGGGTTTAAAAATAAAACAGCATATTATATTAACAAAAGATATACTTCATACAAAATGTCAGCTAAATAAAAGGAAGAAACACTAAGATTCTATGAATACACAAAAGAAAAAAAGTAAAGGTAGCTATATAAATGTCAGCTAAATAAAAGGAAGAGACACTAAGATTCTGTGAACACACAAAAGAAAAAAGGTTGATATATATATATACATACATATATATATACATACATATATATATACATACATATATATATACATACATATATATATCAGAGAAGTAGGCACTTAAGCTTAAAAACACAAAAATAGGACAAAAATGTTATTTTGTAATAATTAAAGATATACTTCATTAAAAAATATAACTTTAAAACGATGTTAAAATAGGACTCTGGTCCTAAAATCAGATGAGGTCCCAAGAATGTAATGGACTATGTTCCTATGTCGGCTAAGTAAACCCATTGGAGAAAACCAGACTAGGTTCATTTGGGAAGGGACTTTGCCCAAGAGGGTCATCTGGAGTACCCCTCATACATATAGGAGCCTCATAAGTGTAGGATTTGAGGGTTGAATTATACATAACCACTAGAAATGCATTGCCTGAATAATAGAAGGATAGTTAGAAGTTTGCAGTGGGCTATTTCGTAAAAGCCCACAGAAGCACCCGATAAGATAAAGAGTCAATGCCAAAAATATGCCAATCTCAGCACCAATGACAAATCTTAACAGTCAAGTTAAGTAAAACTTTTTCTTTCAAAATTCAACACTTTGAAATTTTGTAGCAATCATGGAGAACTGTTTGTAAGGAAGAGAGATTCGTAAATGCTCACTATTTAACCAGACTATCAGTGTTCGTTTTTATTAATTTTTTTCTATTTGCTAATACCATAGAAACCTAAGACAAATGGAATTAGAAAATCTACCCTATCAAAGAACCAAACGTACTCTTAAAATTATAATATAATAAAAGCTCTATTTTATGGTCTGACTCTAAGCTTCCTAGGCAGTTATACCAGGATGACGAAAGCAAGTTCATATAAACAATAGAAGAATCTAAATGCCTCAAACTAATAACCATTACATTTCCACAAAAAACCTACAGAATTAAGAACACTGAAGAAAAGCAAACCTCCTACCTGCTTAAAGATGTTCTTTAAGTGAAGGGGGAAACCCCTCACAAAGTCTATCTGAGAATGTAATTTCCATTGTTATTCATGATTGTTCAAGGACTACATACCCAGGAGAAACAATATTTGCTTTTGACAGATGGTGATCTAAGTAACTCTTTCATTCTCTTTTTTTTGTGGGGGGGGGGGGGCTTTTAAAATAACCCTTATTTTTTAAAAGTTAATATGTGCATTATAGGAAACTGAAAAGCACAAGAAGCAAAGAACAAAGTCATTCACAATCACAAGCAGTTTATAGTTTGACATGTTCTTCTAGATCCTGTGTGTGTGTAGACACAACATCCAATTTTATGGGACTGACATTGTACAGTATGTATCATGATTTTTCACACATCATGAATATTTACCAATTCAAAATCCCAAAGCTATATGAGTATTTTGATAACCAAGAATACACTACACCAACTCAAACTGCTAAAAAAAAAAGTGATCCTGCCTTTCTTGGGACAAAAATTTCATAGAAGACAAAAATGGCAACACGCCTCTAGATAAAAGCATTGGCAGAGTTGCGATTTAAATGCTGCATTCCCTTAATGCTCAATTTAAAATGAAACACACAGCAGCAGAATCCACTAAGTATAATGTTTTTAAGAGAATTCATTAGCAGATCTATACCATTAAAATATTAGCAAAGTATATTTCCATTGAATTACTTAATGTACTCCTATAGTGCAGCCAAAAGAGATGCATACATCAATGGTTATCAAAATGTAAATATGGACATATATGGACACATCTGCATGCATCTCTGCCTGTATACTTCCTTCTGCCCCTCTGCTGCCAACCTAATGAACAAGTCCTGACATACACTGCTCAGAGGCGGCTTAACAATTCCATGTCCAAAATGCATCTTTTCTATCAATTATAACAAAGGTATTTACAAATTGGCTAATTCACTAGCTCTAGTTTTTATCATAAGTTGTCACCCCATTCATAAAGCTTAGATGTTGCAAAATAATGAACTTTGTCCACAATGAACACAGGCACTTTAGTAAAAACGCTCATATAGACCTGTGGTTATCATCTAAAACCACTGTCTAGATATGGAGATACTAGCAAAGAGCCCTTCCCTTCATCCTTCCTCTTCTCCCTCTTCTACCATCCCAGTGACTAAGTATAGGATGTCTAGCTCCAAGAGATGGACTAATAAAGGTCACCCCCAGAAGACAGGCCTTCCTAAAAACTAATAAAAGGACATTCATAAAGGGACTGATTTACTACATCTATTTTTAACATACTTTGAGCATTAAGACTTATCCTTTAATACACAATATTAACTAAAATGCACATATAGAACAATGGTTAGACCATCTGAACTAATCTCAGGAGCACAGAACCCTTCTTGCATACCTCCTCCCCCCTCTCCCCAACTCTTTCATTTTAACTGTTTAAATGGGTTATAATTAATTTATATTATATAATAGACCCTTTATCAATCTGATTCTTAAATATCTAAATATTACCCTCCTTGTCCTCATATGCACCCCTTTTGACCTAGCCTACATATATGCCTACATATGTAACTACATATATGCCACTAGGCATTATATGTAGTTCTTCAAATGTTTAACAAACTTTCTTTTGTTGTTGTATCTTAGTCCTTGTCTTTTTCTTTTCTCTGACTAAAATGTCCTTCCCTCTCTCCTTTACCTGGGTAACTTTAACTCATCTTCAAAACTCAGTGTGTCCTGATGTCTCCTCCCTGTACCCTGGCTGAGATACCTCTCTTTCCTGTTTCTATAATATTCTATGTATATCTTTTTATAGTTCTTAGATTTCTACATTTTAATCAGTTATTTCCTGTCTCTCCCATTAAATGATAAAATGTTTCAGGACACTGACTGTGTCTAGTCTACTTCTGTATTCCCAGTGGCAGCTACCTAGAATAGGACTTATCACACAGAATGTCCATGCATATACACACACACAAATACTGAGGCATATTCTTTTTTGGACATATCTGTTGGGGCTTGTGGAAAGGGGCGGTGGTGGTGGTAGTGACTTTTTCCCAAATGATTTCTTTACAATTTCTGAAATTTACAATTCACAGGCTTGAAAACATAGGCCTCCTGTAACTGTGCTTCCTTTAAGACATATTTCAATTGAGACCATAACCAAACACCTGGAAGATGGTAACTCTTGGTTAAAGCAAGATATGAATGAATGACAAGGGTTTATTATTAAACATAAGAAACCTCATTTCTTTGGAGGAGAAGAGCAATGCAAGGGATGAGGATGGGAGGGTGGCAACTTGAGAAAACAATATTCTACTTGGCAAAAAAAAAAAATCCAACTAAAGTGATTCTGCAAACCAATCATTACTGATCAATAATACTATATAGCCTGAGACAATAGACTAGTGGTTCCTGTTTGTTGTTGTTGTTGTTTGTTTGTTTTTTGAGACAGAGTTTCGCTCTTGTTGCCCAGGCTGGAGTGGAATGGCGCAATGGTTCCTGTTGTTAATGTGAGGCTTTAAACTCTTAAAATTCAGTGGTTGGTTCAGGTTTTTCTTTAATAAACATCATAAAGCAAAGAAGCCTTAGGTTACTGGAGATTAAATTTCCAAATTGTTTTAGAGATACTAGAACCTGAACAATTTTTCATAACAGAGTAATACAAAGATTAATTTATCTACAACATCTCATACTAAATAGATTTTTCATTTCCTTCAGTGCCAGAGAGAACAAATAGAAATATTCAATAAAAAGCCCATACAAATTTAATTAGCCTTAGGAAAATCTCCAGAGACAGTAACTGACACAGTCTGACATAACAGTGGGCTCTCAATAAATGGTTAACTGATAAAAAATAAGAAAAAGACAGCAGATGAGAGGATAGAGAGTTTACTTGCTATATGTATAACCACGGTAAACCATCTCATTAATGCATAAAGGAGAATGTGGACGGACTAGCACAAAACCACCCCATTACAAAAATTAAACAAAACAAACAAAAAATCTCAAAAAATCCAGCATTTTCTTTATGTATTAAAGTATAAAGTTACAGTCTTGATTTTTTTCTGAGAATAGACAAAGTCAGTATAAAAGAAAAGAAAAAGAAACTTAAGCTGAATACTCAAAAATTTCTAACTCAAGGACTGAGAAAACTAGAGCATACAACAAAGAACTTGTATTTGTATGCAAATAGTATTTGGTACCGTTACTTGGATACATCTGGAAATTTTTTTAATGGACAAAACTTTTGGTTAGGGCCTCCCTGACAGTCTCTTTCTTTTTAAAACCACTCCTCAAACTCCAGCTGAAGTTCTTTCAAAAACACAATCTAATCATTAGAATTCTAATCATGGGACTTTCAGCCAGAGTTTGAGGAGTGGTTTTAAAAAGAAAGAGATTTTCTAATCTAACAAATCTAAATTTAATCATGTTACCTCTCTGTATTAAAACTTCTAATGGTTTTCTAATACCTACGGGATAAAGTCCAAATTCTACATTACAACATAAAATATCCTTCACAATTTCATCTTGACCTACTTTTCTAGTCTCTGTTGCTATCAATCATTTTTCTTTTTCTTTTTCTTTCTTTCTTTCTTTCTTTTTTTTTGAGACGGAGGAGTCTCGCTCTATCGCCCAGGCTGGAGTGCAGTGGCGTGATCTCGGCTCACTGCAACCTCTGCCTCTCAGGTTCCAGCGATTCTCCTGCCTCAACCTCCCAAATAGCTGGGACTACAGGTGCCCCACTACCACGACTGGCTAATTTTTGTATTTTTAGTAGAGACAGGGCTTCACCATGTTGGCCAAGCTGGCCTGGAACTCTTGACCTCGTGATCCACCCGCTTTGGCCTCCCAAAGCGCTGGGATTACAGGGGTGAGCCACCGCGCCCATCCCATTTTTCTTTATACTATGATTTACTACATAAAGTCACTTATTCCACAAACTCTTTGTTCTTTCAGCATCAGAGCTTTTCACATAATGTTCTGTTTGCTTATTCTACTCCTTGTCTACCCAATAAAATCTTACTTGTCCTTTAAAGGCTCAGCTGAAATATTGCTTGCTTTATGAAGCTTTTTAAGATTCCACCAGGCAGAGTATTTGCTTCTACTTATGTGGTTACATAGAATTTCATATATGCTCTAACTTATAACACTAGATGTTATGTGTCTGTCTGCTATAAAAGATTAGGACTAGAAGGCAAGGGATATGTTACTATCCTAAGGTCAGTGTTTAGTAGGAATTTAATAAATATTTGTTTAGACTCTAATTTTTTTTCAAATCATTTGCTATGATAGTTCTTGGAACTATTAAATGGACTAAAGTATTTTAAGATTTTTTTTGCCTAAAGTAGTTTAAAATATGGTTTTTGCTTTGCTGTGCTTACTAATTACTTTAACCAATTATCACTACACAAATTGTGCAATTATTTTCATTTAAATTTACTGAGCATCCCACAAAAGTGATCACTTTAAATATACAGAAATACTCACTTCTATATTTGGCAGAGTTATGGTCACCTGTTCACCTTCACCAACCTCAAGGTATCCTTCAGAAGAAGTGTCAATAGAAGCAGGTTTGAAGTCATCTAAAAATAGATACAAATACCAATTTTTATAAAATGTAATGATATTTGGATATAAAAATTATGAGCATGTTTCAGAACGATAAATCATTTTTCAAGAGCTTTGTAATTAAAATGGTTTAAAGTATTCATATTACAAATGAACAAACAAAATACAATCTAGTTTCTTTATTTCTGTATGCATAATTCTGAGAAAAAAGAAATAGCTATACTCTAAAAACAGAATTACTGACACTCATGCTTCCATAGAATCCTGTTTAGACCAAGATGAACCTGACTAACGTGTTCTACTGCTAAAAACTAAATAATGTCAGTGTTTTCACAACTTGCTAAAAAACTGATATAGGTAGAATGTTTTCAATTTTCAGTCCTTTTTTCCAATAAATTTTTCTTTTTTATGTCATTTTTAATGGCTGCTGACTTAGTTCATGAATGTTGGCCCATAAATTTTTTTTAAAGCACCTTTGGTGCTTACTACCACTTGTCTGTCATTCTACTACCACTTGTCTGTCATTCTATCAGAACAAAATTAATGAATACATAGCAAATACAGTACATATTAATGAAGAAACTTAAGAAAAAGTAATCTTTCTAGTTTAACAGTTTTTTTCATGAATATGTACATCACTAAATGATGTATAATTTAACCAAATCTGTCACTTTAGAAGATCTTAAAATAAAATTTAATTTTGAGTTAAATCATAGTTCAAACGATGCCATTAAAATCTATCATCTAGGAGGAAATTCAGTGTACTAAGATATTTCACATGTTAAACAAGCTTTAAAACCTCTAAGCAATTAAAGCCATTTAAAACTAATTCATACGAATATACATCAACAACTAATAATTCTGATATATAGTTCCCTGTGGTATATTTACATTAGCTCCTTATTAAAATATGGTATAATGCAAAAGAGAACAAAAATTAAGCTTTGACTTTTACACAGTGACACATGTAACCACCAACCAAATCAAGAAATAGAACATTACCAGCTCCACAGAGGCCCCTCCCAGTTACTACCCATTGTTCCAAAAGATTAATCCTCATATTAACAAAAAGGCCCCAAAGACAGAAAGTCTAAATCCAAACTAATGGATATTTATAAGTGGAATTTAGGGAATTATAATTAGCAAACCTTGGGAAAGGAGAATTTTCCAATAATCATCAAATTATTGCTCTGTAAATAAACAAAGGCTGGCCCTGCTTCACGATGACAATTAAAATAGCTGACATTTATGGAACACTTACTACATGCCAGGCACCATGCTTAACACTTCATATTTACCTCTTATAACAACTCTGAAATAAATGAAATCCATTCCTCTATTCCTTAAATAAACATAAATGCAAATGAATATAAACAATTTACAGAAAGTATTTTTATAATATAGTTTATTCTTCATGCTGCTTTAATTAAAAATTGAATAAGGTCTTGATGCTTATTCCTAGATTTTAAGATACAGTTATAAAAATAACATAAGCAATATGAAAATGTGAAAGAGTTTTGATTTACAGTATATCCCTAGAAAGTATAACTGAAGAATCAAAGGATAAAGATTAGACTGAAAATAAGTTGAGGAGTTTGTTAGCAGTGTCAAAGTGAGAAAAGTGAAAGGTATAATTAAGGTGTTAAGTTTTAGATGCTTGAAAAAGGGTTTGGACTGAGGGAAATAAGTTTTAAATAATGTCAATTGTTGAAAGGACAGTGCTATTGAGGAGAAAAAAATCAGAACTGAACTTGAGTAAGTATCACAGAGATAAAGTAGAAGAAGCCAGAAAATCTAAGAGAATGAACACAGATATGAACCAAAACAACAACAACAGCTATTACATGCTGATCAATTTTAAAAGTTTTTCCTGATGATTTTTACTTTGAAGCTTCACACCAATCCTGAAAAGTAGTGAATACCCCATCTTACAGATAAGGGAAGTGAGGGTGGAAAAAAATTAAGTTCCTTGCCCAAGATCATGCAACTGTTTTCTAAAGCTAGAAAAACGAACTGCAAAACCCAGTTAGAATAAAAAAGATGAAAGGTTGGCCAAGATATATCAATGTCAACAAAGAGAGGAAAAATCTTTAGTTTGGGCTAGCAAATACCATTTATGAATCTAAAATAAGAACCAAAGTCATTTTATATGGATATATACAGTAGAAATGAAGTAACTGCCTCATAAAATCTTTCACTATTTATAAATAAGTTATCGTCATGCCCTATGTGGGTGCCTATACTAGTGGACTTTGTTGATCCGCAACTTTATTTATTATTATTATTTTTTGAGGCAGGGTCTCACTCTGTCCTGCATGCTGGAGTGCAGTGGCTAGATCTCAGCTCACTGCAACCTCTGCCTTCCGGGTTCGAGCGATTCTCCTGCTTCAATTTCCTGAGTAGCTGGGATTACAGGCACATGCCACCACACCCGGAAATTTTTTTATTTTTTTATTTTTTTTATTTTTGAGACGGAGTCTCTCTGTCGCCTAGGCTGGAATGCAGTGGTGCGATCTCAGCTCACTGCAACCTCCGCCTCCCGGGTTCAAGCGATTCTTCTGCCTCAGCCTCCTGAGTAGCTGAGATTACGGGCGTGCACCACCATATCCGGCTAATTTTTGTATTTTTAGTAGAGACGGTTTCACCATGTTGGTCAGGCTGGTCTCGAACTCCTGACCTCGTGATCCGCTCGCCTCGACTTCCCAAAGTGCTGGGATTACAGGCGTGAGCCACCGCGCCCGGCCTTATTTTTTATATTTTTAGTAAACACGGGGTTTCACCATGTTGGTCAGGCTGGTCTTGAATTCCTGGCCTCAAATGTTCCACCCGCCTCAGCCTCCCAAAATGCTGGGATTACAGGCATGAGCCACTGCGCCTGGCTGGTCCTCAACTATCTATTTCTTTCTATCTTTTTTCTTTCTTTTTTTTTTTTTTTTTGAGACAGGGTCTCCCTCTGCCGCCTAGGATGGAGTACAGTGGCGCGATTTCGGCTCACCGCAACCTCCGCCTCTTCGGTTCAAGCAATTCTCTGTCTCAGCCTTCCAAGAAGCTGGATTACGGGCGCCCGCCACCACAACCGGCTAATTTTTGTATTTTCAGTAGAGACAAGGTTTCACCATCCTGAACAGGCTGGTCTTGAATTGCTGACTTTCGTGATCCACCCTCCTCAGCCTCCCAAAGTGCTGGGATTACAGGCGTGAGGCACGGTGCCTGACCTTTTCGTGGACATGTCCTATTAGATTGTAATTTTTTAAAGCATAGTACTCATACTTTAATTTCTCCACATAGTGGCTCTAGCACAGTGCCTTTAATGTAATGGATACAGAAGAGATCTTGTAGTTCATTCAGGTTCATATTGTTCACTCTTCTCTGAATCACTTCTAAACTTATTTTAAGTATATATAAAGTGTTAAATTATGTGTAAAATGCTTGTTTTCTAATTATTTTCTGTGGCTCAGATTCATATCTACTTCAAAACTCTCAATCTCTTTAGGTTAGACTGCCATTTTCCTTTCATACTTTTCACCGGTATACTTCTGTTCTCATAGACAGCATCCATTATTAATATTTGACAATAAAGAATTTTCTATGATAAATATTTAAAACCTTAGAAATGACATCCCAGAATAAAACTATGGCCCTCTGACTTCTAATATTTTTCTCACAGTGACACAAAGGGAAATACTGGAAGGTATGGTTGTCATTTAACTACAGCTAAATGATGCTTTAGAGAGGCCAGCAAGGTAACCCAGGCAGTCAAGCTGACCAGTGGGAATCATAGTCACACAGAGGATGAATAAGCCCAATCTCATAACTCTGCTCCACCCAACTGCTGCCAAGAGAAGATATGGGATCAATGTTGCCAGCTTATCGTCTGATTTTTAAAGATAAGCTGAAAATCTAGATTTTTTATATAAAAGGTCCTGAATGTTAGGTATTTGCAACTAACTCAAGATAAAACAACAATGGTGTAGACCAAACAAAGCACTTCTAAAGTCAAGCTCAGCCTATATGCTATTAATCTATAACCTCTGTTTTAGTGTTTATGAAGTGATTTTTTTCTTTACAATATACTATCAATTTTAATCTTCACAAAAAAAATTTTGGGTTGAACATTTTGCCCACCTTTTACTAATGGAGAACTCCTCTAAAGTAATGAAGTCAATAAATGATGAAGTCAGGAACTCAAGCCACATAATTTATATTCTCATATTATATAGCCTATTTGTCTTACATCCACAGATCTTAACTTGTATGTATGTGTATGCGGAGCAGTATTAGGAGATGAGAGACAGTCATAAATCCATCCCTATGAAAACCTGATGAAAATTATAGACCAATCATTGATCTTCTCCACAGAAAAATACATATATGAACATACATATCAAATACTGTACAATCCCAAGGGGTTCACAGGTCCCTGAAGACTACATAGATGCCTATAGTATATGAGATTATCTGCAAGAGACAAATGTATGCAAAATATCTTTAGCTTTACTTAATGATAAACATGAATTCATAATCAATAAATCTGCCAAAACTATTCTGAATCTATTTACATTTCTAATTATTCTACTGTTAGGATTAATAAATTCTACTCTTTATTACCCATTATATCAAGCAGTGTTGTCTTTTGTCCTCACACACTTTTTTTAAAGTATATAACTTCCGAGTTTCAAGTGGTTTAGTTCCAGAATTAAAGAATTTGTTGAATAATCTCATGTTCATACTTTCTGTATGCTTCTAAATGTCAAACGTATTCTCTTCCAAGTTGCTATGATTCCAGACTAAATAGTTCATTTCTCAGTTCTCCTTGGTTTGGAAACCCTACTACCAACTTTACCATTTATTTATTCTCTCTGGATTTCTTTCATCTATGCAATTTTTTTCAGGTTTACAATGGAATTACTTATTATATTGCATGAAGAGTAGAAAACCACTTTGTACTTTGTATTTAATACCTTTTCTGCCAATGTTTATCGCTTTTCTGATTATTTTAACTGTAACATCACATAATGCCAATATTTTCATAAGAATCCACAATTATTATCATCAGTTTATTTTCCGGGATTTGAATGAATTCAACCAACTCCAAAACCCACACTGCTCATTAGCTCATCATTTAAGGACACAAAAAAGTGGTGTCATTTACAAACTTAGGATTTCACAATTCATTCCCTTATCTGGATATAAATCGTAAAACTAGTACTACTCCCAATTCAAAATTGATTCTAGTAGGTCCTGTTATTGAAACTCTTCTACCCGGTAAAGCACCTGTTGCTAAGCATTCAGCTTATCATTGATAGAACATCCCATGCCCTTCCTACCACATGCCAGACTATCTTTTTGATAGTTTTTATTGCTAAACTCTGATAAATGCTGTTTCAAAGTCTGACTAAATTACATTCATTAGCACCCCTCGTACACATATGAATATAACTCTTCAACATTAATGGTGACTACTATTTATTCTCTACCCTGTGGCAAATATTGTTCCAGGTTGTTTATGCTATCTTATTTAATCCTTACACAAACCATGAAATGTAAATATTACTATTATCTTTTAGCCATAAGAAAACTGAGGTTGAGAGCTTAGAGAATGTTCCCAAAGTCACATTATATATATAGGTGGTGGAGACCAGGATTCACATCCGGGTTTGCCAGAAGTCTTATATCAGACAGGCAGAATTGCTCCTGTACATAAAGGCTGAATATTACTTTCTCTCCAATGACATTGGCTTGAGGGTTGGTTATAAATTAGGTCCACCTTATCTGCATGAACATCAGCTTCATACTATTCTACAGTTTTCAAACCTCACTCTGAGTTCTTAAGAGTGAGGATTACATTGGAAATGAACCTGTCCTCAAGAATAATAAAGTTTTATTTAAATAAATCTAAAATGATTCTGTGCCATTACCACACCTGCTTCAACAACAACAATAAAAGAAAATAAGGACTGAAAACCTTTCTAATAGTTCTGTCTTCCACAGGACTAAGTGTGTATTCAAACATGTATGTTTGTTTATTTATTATTGTCATTATTGTTGTTTTGCTTATTTTTGTTTATTTTCATTCTGGTAGCTGGATCATCTGATCCTCTGACTTTCAAGATACTGGCATTTTCAGAACCTTTATAAATGAAAGGCTTTGAAGGACCTGCAAGATTATTTTCAAAGGCAATTTTTTATTCATTTAAATTGGGATTTGTGCCCTACATAAGAGAATATATACCCAAATCATATAGAAATATATTCTTAAGCAAATTTTTATAATCTTAAGCCCTTGTAACTCGAGAAATTAATATTAAGACTATTGCATACCTGAAAAGGAAGAGAAAAGGAGAGAGTAGATACTATTTGAGAAAAAGGCATGGAGAAACCAGATAAAGACGCATATCACACTTCCAGAAAATGGGACTGAAGAGAGAGAGAAACTGCAGAGCCAGCACAGCACTATCTCATCGTGGGGAGCTCTGGATGAGAAAGTATATGATAAAGAAGAATAAACAAGGGACACTGTTGAAGAGTTTCTGTTCACAAATATCTCACCCATTTATTCTACCAATTGGATGTTAATTTTGCTTTAAAAAAAAAAACCCTTTTAGTAAATATATTCTTGCAGGGTTAAAACCAGTGGTTCTTCATACCTTTACTTTGAGTAACTATAACTAAATTGTCTACAACTTAAATAAACTTTTGGGAGAATGTATGTTTTAATTAGTTGTTTTGATTGAACCATGGAACATTTCGGAGTAAAAACCACAAAGGTCTCTAAACAACCCGAGAACAGAATGACTGAGAAAGGCGGAATGATGAGATATTAAGGAAGGGCAAGGCTGGGGAAAGGAAGTGAAAAAATACTTAACAGTTTTACCACAGAAAAATGAGAAGTTATAATTCAGTGATCTTGAAGTTTCCTTCCCGCTCTACAATTCTATGACAGCTGTTATGCAAAAAACGAATGTCTTACACATAAAAACTTATATGCTATATTTTCCTTCCTGGAATCTATATCATCCAATTGCTAAAGCAAAAGAGCTGCTTTTTCTACTCCAACAACATAAAAGAGAATAATTTATTAAAACTAGTTCCAGAGGACATAAAGAAAACCAAAGGGTAGAAATCATAGGGAGGTAAGCATCTTCCAAATAAAGAAATTAATAACACACCCTCGAATACTTTGATAATCAGTATTTGATAACTGAGTGAAATCTGGGGTCCAAAGAGATATACAGATCATTGGAACGGTTGAGAATTTCTCTCTTTGCAAAGAACACACCAAATAAGAACCCTCATCTGCCAGAGGTGAGAAAAAGTGATGAAAAGAGAGAATATTGCCCCACCAGTTTCAAGGCATTCAACTTCCCCGGCATTCGGTCCTTAGTCCCTTCCCATTTGTCACCTTATTATTTTCCTGTCCACCCTTGCATCATCCACCTGTCACGTCTGTCTCCACAGTCACCTCTACAGACTTTTTTCACGCTTTCCCTTCCTGTCTGCTGGTCTCAACGCTCTCTGTCCAGGGTTTACCCACATTTGCTCTACTCCGATTCCTTCCACCGACCCCCTAAGACTCCGAGCAGGATAGAAGATCGCGCTGCCTCCCCCCTCCCCGCCCCGTAGTCTCCAACAGTGTAAGGGGTACTGTGGGAACAAAACCCAGAGGGGTTTGTGCCTCTTCACCCCCATCCCGGGAGGCTCCCCCTCTATCCCCGGATGGTCCTCACTCACAGCGCACAGTGTGGAAGGCGCAGCGCGGCTGCTTCTCGAAACTCTCCCCTAACTTGAGAACCCGCTCGCGACGGTCTAGGTGTGAGAATCCCGCTGCGCTATTCATAATTATTCTCCTGCTTTGACTTTAACTCCGCCACCAGCGCTCACTATCTGCCACCTCAGCCTGAAGCAGCTGCACTTGATCCCGCCAGCCAAGTCACCCAGACTCCACCCCGCGCTCGACGCGCACCGCCCCACCGGGAGCGTCTCACGTTCTGACTGGCTTATTAGCAAAGGGCGCTCCGCCCCTTGACTCCGAGGCTCCTAGTCCCGCCTCCAGGCCCCTTCCCGCGTCGCGACGCACGCTGCCCCGGGAAGGCCGCGGCGCTGTAGTGCGGCGTGGGAGCCAGGTTCTTTAGTGGAAGAACGCGAAGCGAGGATGAGGTAACTTATCTGAGGTGGTGGCTGGGGAGGGAGAGGGCCCCAGGGCGCCTACCAGGAGGCCAGGACCCCAGGCTCCTGGACGAAGTCAGCCGGCTTGTAAGAGCTCTTAACGGGAGAATCGGCCTGCCCTCACGCCCACTCTGTAGAGATCTGGTGTGGAAACTGAGGCCTGGGGAGGTGCAGTGTCCAGGCACAGGGCCTAGTGTCTTATCCAAGGCCTGGTAGCGCGAAAGCCGGGTCTAGAATCTGGAGTAAAGGAGCCCAGCGGCCCCAGAATCTCGGTCCTTAGTCTTGAAGCGACGCTGTTACCTCAGTAATCGTTTTCTGACCTTTTTGTACCAGAGGAAGTTTCTTGTGGTCCTAGGACTGGAGAAGGGGATGTGTAGTGGGGAGGAGAAAGAGGATTCGGAGCTAGCAACTGCAGACATTTAGGATCAGCCGCAACAGGATCGCACTGAATTTCCTTTTCATTTATTTTCCTCACAGTGATCCGTGGAGGCAGTAACAGGCGCGGCGAGGGAGACGTGATTCCCGAAGAATCAAGGCTGGGCCGGACCCGGTGGCCTGGCAACAGGGTAGTAGCCTTAAAATAGATAAATAATTGTCTTTTTGTGTCAAATTTCATGAATTTAATGTAAAGATGGGAGAAGTGTTGAATTATGGGAGAAGTGTTGAATTATAGGAGAAACACTCAAGAGAAAGTTTACAGATGGTTTCCATAACAGGTGGTTTTTCAGGGTAATTACGCAATCCAACTGCCCTCCCTCACCTTCTGCCTTAGGCACATTTGTCAATTGATTTTGGGGTAGGTGGTTATGTCTCCTTCAACCTGTCTGTGTAAATCCTACCCTTTGAAGGTGTGCCGAAGCTGTTTCATATCGTAGTTAAATGCTTTAAGGCAGATGGTGGCTCTAGTTTGAACCCCTGCTTTATATTTAACAGTGTGACTTTGTGCCAGCTCATTACATTCTCCAGAGTTTAAGTATGCTCATTGTTCAAATTGGGAAAAAAATAATAGTACCTGTTCCTTAGAGTTGTTGGAATGATTAAATGAGTTAATACATGAAAGCAATTAGAACAATTCCTGGAGCATAATAAGAGGTCTCCAAATGGTTATTATTTAAGGTCCAGCTCTACACTTATGCTACATTTTAAGACCATCTTGGTGGCTGCCTTCTCTTCTAAATAGAATCATTCTAGGAGGTAGGAATTGCTATTTTGTTTACAGCAAGAAAAATGGTTCAGAGAAGCCCAGTCCTCTGACTTTATGGCCTGTATTCTTATCTGTGTCATCTATTTAGCATTTAACATATATCTGATATTCTTAAGTATATTTTGTGTGTGTGTGTGTGTGTACACATGTACATAAACATACTTTTCTTTCCCAACCAGAACAATAGCAGAGAGTATGTCTTGTGTAGAATCTTTGCATCCCCTGCATCTACCATACTGCTCTGCACATATTTGTTGATGACAATAATGATTTAGTGATGTTTTATTACGGTAGCCAGGAGGGCACAAACTGTTTTGAGCCTATTTTACGTTAGAGAGGCTTCCAACTATAAATCTGAGCTTTCTCTATTGTAACAAGAGAAAAACAGAAAGTCAAGAAATTGAGGCTCAGAATGCCTGAGGTTTGTGCATTTACTCATTCTTTCAACCTGTATTTAGCAAATCCTAGTACGTGCCAAGTACTAGTCTAGCCACTGGGAATATAGTTGTGAACCAAAGATATAAGAAGGCAGCCAGCAAAGATGGTCTTAAAATGTAGTATGATGGTAGAACTGGGCTTTAATAATAACCATCTGGAGAGCTCTTACTATGTGCCAGGAATTGTTCCAATTGCTTTCATGTATTAACTCATTTAATCATCTCTAAGGGATAGGTAGGGTGCCCTCATGAAGCTTACCTTCTGAGGTGAATTTTCTCCAAACATATATTAAAATGAACTATGTTGTACTAGCTCAAGAATAGACAAACAGATTAGATTACTAGAAACTAAGTAGAGTCCAAAAAGATACCCTGTGTATGTGTATGTATACATAGTGCATGAAAATGTGACGTTTCAGATTGTTTCTGTTATGTCTATTCATAACTAGTTACCTTATGAATTTATGACTACTGTGTGCATTTTTTAATCCATCAATAACTTTAACATTAAAAATTAGATTCTTATATGACACCATTCACAAAAATACCTTACTTTAGAAGATATGTAAGGAAAACAAAACCAAAAAAAATGAAGATTTGGAGAATGTTTTTTACCTCTTGGGTTAGAGAGGACCTTTCTAAACAGGACACAAAAGACAGATGCCATAGAGGAAAAGATTGTTATATTTCATATGTAAAAATTGTAAAAATGGCTGGGCGCTGTGGCTCATGCCTGTAATCCCAGCACTTTGGGAGGCCGAAGTGGGCAGACCACTTGAGGTCATGAGTTCAAGACTAGCCTGGCCAACATGGTGAAACCCCATCTCTACTAAAAATACAAAAATTAGCTGGGCACGTTGGCACACGCCTGTAATCCCAGCTACTCGGGAGGCTGAGGCATGAAATCACTTGAACCCAGGAGGTGGAGGATGCAGTGAGCTGAGACTGCACCACTGCACTGCAGCCAGGGTAAACAGAGTGAGACTCTCTCTCAAAAAAAAAAAAAAAAAAAATTGTAAAATTATGGTAAAGACCCCATAGTCAAATTTAAAAAAATAAATGACAAGGAGAAAATTTTACAGCCAATATAAAAGAGAAAAGATTCCTATCCATGTATGAAAAGCTTCTGCAAAAGAATAAGACAAACCGGTAGAAATATAGTCAAGGGATATGAATAGAAAATACATAAAAGAAATAATGGCCAGTGAACACGAAATGTGCCTGACCTCCCTAATAATCAAAGAAATACAAATTAAAACACAATCATACCAATTTTCATCCAACAGATTGGCAAAAATGTAAAGGATCATGTGTATATTCATTGCATTGTTGCTTGTAATAGCATACAGCTTGAGTGACCTCCAGTAGAGGTGATGTTTAAATATATTTTGCTGCATTCTTAAAAAGGAAATGTAGCATAATGCAGCCATTTGGAAAGAATGAGATAACTATATGCACTCTCTTTGAAAGTTTTGTGACTACTGTGTGCTGGGAGTTGCACTGGGCTTTCTTTAAGGTATTTTCAGCAAACCTGTCTTTTAATGATTTATATTGTACCTAATAAGAGATATATGAATGGAAAAACAGTTTTTGCTCTCACATCATGACAATCAACACAAAAGACTTCTGTGACCAAATGTGTGGAGTTTTCTTCCACCAACAAGCAAGCAATCAATTCTGCAGCGGACACCAGCTGGGTATCATCTAATTCAATTCTGACACTGTCTACTTGGAGATAGGGTCAGATCCCTTAGGTTTAGGGCTTAGTCCTGCAAGAGTGACCCCCATTTCTGATGCCAATCCAAGCCCTAAGTTGTTTTACCTGTGCTTCTGACTGACCAGCTACACATGAGGAATCCTATTAATACACACCTTGGGGTGTATTAATTTGCTAGAGGAGCTAACAAAACTGAGGGAAACATGTTTTCCAGTTTATTATAAAGATATTACAGAGACCCTGGGCAACATGGAGAAACCCTGTCTCTACTAAAAATACAAAAAATTAGCTGAGCGTCATGGCTTGCAAGTGTAGTCCCAGCTACTTGGGAGGCTGAGGTGGGAGAATCACCTGAACCTGAGAAGTCTAGGTTGCAGTGAGCCATAATTGTACCATTGTCCTCCAGCCTGGGCAACAGGAGTGAGATCCTGTCTCCAAAAAAAAAAAAAAAAAAGATACTAGGATACAAATGAAGAGATGCATACTGTGAAGTATGGGAAGGGGCACAGAGCTTCTGTGTCCTCCCTGCCTCTGATATCCAGGAAATTCCTCCAGGAACTTCCACATGTTCAGCTATCCAGTAGCTCTTTGTACCCCATCCTCTTGAGCCTTTTATGGAGATTTCAACGGATAGGCATGACTGAAGCATGGACAATCATTTTGGAAATGTGATTGGACAAAAAAGATATGATCTGATACTAATAGACTGAGTGGGGAAACCCAGCAAGGCCTGTCTGCTCAGATTCTTCTTGGCTTCTCTGTTCAGCATTCCTTCCAGGATATAGGGCAAGACCCATTCTGAAATGGGGGTCTTATGACCTACAGCTAGACAAGATAGGTCAGAGAAAGGCAGGGATGATTAGAGTTCCGCTTTGGAGAGAAGGAGCAGGTGAAAGGAGGAGAGGAGAAAGTCAGAAATAGATTCTGTTTTCTGAGGCCTAAAGCACCCTAACATAACAAGACTGTAACAAAGGCTATGGGAGTTATGAGCCAGAAACTGTGGACAAAAACATATATATGTATATGTATATATGTATGTATGGAAATGATCACAGGCTCTATCTACTTCATAGCCCTGTTGTGAGGATTAGACGAGACAGTGTATAGTATATTAACATAGTGCTTAGCTTATATTAAACAGTTGATACATGTTAGCTTTACTATAAATAAGGAAATACGCTTTTATTATGTAAGGATATCTTTGAGCTTCAAATGCTTTAAAACTTTTTTTTTTAGAGACAGGGTCTTGCTTTGTTGACCAGGCTAGTCTTGAACACCAATTCTCAAGCGATTCTTCAGCCTTAAACTTTTTTTACATAGAGAAAGTTTTAGCAACAAATTAGGATGTGGACCTTGTTTTTTTAATGTTAGGAGAATTGATTTTATTCAATATACTATTTACTTATTTATTATTATTATTATTATTATTATTTTGAGACAGAGTCTAGCTCTGTCACTCAGGCTGGAGTGCAGTGATGTGATCTCGGGTCACTCAACCTCCACCTCCTGGGTTCAAGCTATTCTGCCTCAGCCTCCTGAGTAACTGGGATTACAGGCACGCGCCACCATGCCCAGCTGATTTTTTGTATTCTTAGTAGAAATGGGGTTTCACCATGTTGGCCAGGCTGGTCTTGAACTCCTGACCGCAAGTGATTCACCCGCCTTGGCCTCCCAAAGTGCTGGGATTATAGGTGTGAGCCACTGCCCCTGGCCTTATTCACTATACTATTTAGAAGCAATCTTTGATTATCTTATATTTATGTAACATTTCTGAGCATTAGTGTGTTGAAGGTCAGTGCTTCACTAGGAGGGCTCACAGGACTCAGAATATAGTGTACTTACAGCTATGATTTATTACAGTGAAGGGAAATAAAGCAAAATCAGCAAAGGGAAAAAGCATATTGGGGGAAATCAGGTACAAACTTCTGAGTTCTCTCCCAGTGGAGTTACGTAGGACATGCTTAATTCCTCCAGCAACCAGCTATGACAACATGTTTGAAGTGTTGTCTACCAAGGAAGCTCAACTAGACACTCAGTGATCAGAATTTTTATTGGAGGATGGCCACATAGGCACCCTCTATATAGGTACTCTCGACTGGCATGTACCAGAATTCTAAGACTCCTGGAAGGAAGGCGGGTATTCAGCATGAACCACATTGTTTTTCATAAACAGTTTTAGGCACAGGGAGCCACTCTTATCAGAGAATGGCAGAAACCCTCCTGAAATCTAAGTTCTAGATGCCCGTCAAAGGCCAACCTTGTAAGCACACCTTTGAAAGGATAGTAGTCTTAGGCCTGTCATGTTAGCTCTTTTTTGCAGTTCTTCTTGTGTGATTAAAGGAAGTTAATTCCTATCCTAGAATTATTGTGCAGATTAGAGAGAGAATGTGAAGCTCCTATCACAGTTCCTGACTCTTAGTGAGTGCACAATAAACAATACCTGCTATAGCTGTTACATGTGAGGTATAGGAATCTTGAGCTCTTTTACACTGGTTAGAAAAACCAGTTTTCTATAAGGAAGAAATGAAAAAATCTACATTCTGCTTCTCAAACAAGGCAAGAAAAGCTGTTTTTATTTATATTGAAATTATATTTCAAACATTATTTAGGTAGTGAACATTTCCTGGCTTTTTGACCTTTATTCTCTGATTCTGTTAAAATATAGGTAATAAGAGAAATGAAGCCAACAGGTACAGACCCAAGGATCTTATCTATAGCTGCTGAAGTTGCAAAAAGCCCTGAGCAGAATGTCCCTGTTATACTGTTGAAGTTAAAAGGTAAGAAAATCTTTTTGTGATTAGATAGCATTTTAAGTGAAAAATGGTTCCATCGTTGGTACAATTTTAACATTTCTTTTAAATTTGTTCAGAGAAGTCTTAACACTATAATAGAACAGTAATTTTTCCTTCTAATATATTTTTAGTGATTATTCAACATATAAAAATACAAATAGCTCCTGGATGTATTAAGCAAAAATAAATATATCTTATTTCCTTTTGCCTTAGAAATAATAAACATCACACCTTTAGGAAGCTCAGAGTTGAAGAAAATCAAACAAGATATATATTGTTATGATCTCATTCAATATTGCCTCTTGGTCCTCAGTCAAGATTATTCTCGAATCCAGGGTGGTTGGACTACAATTTCCCAGCTTACACAGATATTAAGGTAAAATAAAGCAGTAAGTCGGCTGTTCTTGAGGGATGTAGTAGTTGATTCTGATTTTCAACATTTGCTTTTTATTTATCTGCCTAACAAGCATTGGCAACCTCCTGTTGTAGGTTTTGGTTGTACTTTTCCTTCATATTATATGTTATTATTCATAATTTTACTTCAGATTATTTGACTGTCTAAAATTTTCCTCCACAAGCTTAATGAAGATGGTGATCATTTTTCTTCTCACCACTGAATACCAAGTGCCTAATATACTCTTTATTGATTAAGGAATTTTTAAAGAAGTGAAGAAATTAAGGCACTGGCTCTGTACCTGAGAAACTTAAAATAGAGATTGGGTGACAGTCATGTAAGTATATGATACAAAGCAGAATGAAATCAGTGCTAAAATGAAAGTATGCAAGCAAGTACTATAGGAGAACTGATAAAGAAACATTTATTTCACTGTATCAATGTAGCTATCAACTGTGTATTTCATTAAGCAACCCAAATACCGTCAATAAAATTTAGAAGTAGAATTTACTGATCTACTGCCATGCTAGAAATTAATAGAAGAGAAATAAACATTTTTTAAAGGAGGTAGTAAAATAAACCAGATGTTCTTAGTGCCTAAGCTACTTCCTGATTAATAAGTGAAAGTGTGTATTTACTAACTGGATCCTAGCCTTCTTTTTTTGTTTTTCCTAAATAAGCCATTTGAATTTAATAAGCTATTCCCACTGAAAGAGTTTGTCTTGGATGCTAGATTTCTAAGCTGTTTAATCCTACTGTGTTACTTGGTAAAGGCCAAATTTAAAGTACACAGTTACAAAGAACAGTTGAAAAATATATGTGATATTCTTTTTCATACTTTAATTTTCAAGATTGATTTTCTTAAGTAAATAAAGCCTTATGTTTTTGTTTTGATTAGATATGCTAGTTTATGATGATATTGATTAAGCCAGGCTCTTGGGTGGAATTCAAGACTTAAGAAATTCCCATGTTTCTGAATGCACAAATAAACATAATTTCATTCGTTAATCTTCTCAATCAAAAAAGATACTCTTAAGTAATTAACTTTAGGAACCAAAGAGAAAAGAAAAGCTGATACATGTGAGCATTAGCCCATTAACTTTAGGAACCCAGGTGCAAATAAACAACAACAACAAAAAAAAGTGATACATGTAAATATTAGCCACTTAGGTTTTTTTTTAACTTTTATTTTAGGTTCAGGGGTACATGTGGAGGTTTGTTTTATAGGTAAATTGCATACTCAATGTTTGTTCTCACTTATAAGTGAGAATATGCAGTGTTTGGCTTTCTGTTCTTGTGTTAGTTCACTTAGGTTAATGGCCTTCAGCTCCATCCATGTTGCTGCAAAGGACATGATCTTGTTCTTTTTTATGGCTGCATAGTATTCCATGGTGTATATGTACCACCCCAAAGAAATATACCATTTTCTTTATCCAGTCTGCCATTGATTACTTAGATTTTTAACGTGCTCAATACATAGTTGTTATTGCTTATTAGTGTCCATACATTTTGTTGAAAAAAACGGCAGTTTTTGTTCATTAGAGTACACACATAAAGACCATTCTTGGGTTTGAGGCTCTTTTGAACGTTAGTTTACAGAAAAACCTTTTATTATTGGGACTTCAGACTTATGTTCAGGAAATGACTTTTATGTACAATTTTAAGAGGACCTTTTTCTCTAAGTGACTTTCTCTCCTCTAATGTATGTTGTAAAGTGTTCCTACTAGAGTTAGGTTTTGCCGTTTGTCCTTCTGATATAAGGAATATGCAAGTGAGTATTTTGCAAAAAGTAGATCTATTGGAAGGTAAAATTGGTATGAAATTAGTGTTTGGTTTCCTTATGTCTCCCTTGCAAACAAATCCTACTTGGGCATTTTTCAGCTATTAGGTGTCTAAAATGTATTAGTTAACACAAATGCTTTTCATAAATTAAACTCTCAAGGTATCCTATAGCTTTGAGAATGATTATAGCCAATTCATTGAAAACTTAGCTTCTCTTTATTGTGAGCCAAGTGTCTTTTATTTGCTGAATGAGCTGATATGTAGGTTTTTAGGATACATAAATCCCAGACCTAAGTACAAGCATGGTCCATACCACTGTTTACTTTTCTAGAAAGTCGTTAGACTAATTTTTCAACAAAAATTCTTTATTGGCTTGGTAACAAAAGAAGCGTACTAAAAATTCTCAATAAGGCACAGTGTCTCTAGAAGCTTGAGCATTCAACATAAACTTCTCATTAACGTGAACTTGTGCTCTTATTTCAGCCATTGCTGTGTGGGCTTGGAGCCAGGAGAAGATGCAGAGGAATTTTACAATGAATTACTTCCATCAGCTGCAGAACATTTTCTAGTTTTGGGGAGACAATTACAAACATGTTTTATCAATGCAGCTAAGGTATGTGTTTATTTAGTCTTTTGTAGCTAAATCAGTTTAATTCTTAAGAAGCTGTTCTGTTATTTTTTAAATGTGCAATATTTGGCTGAAAGTACAATTAAAGTAGTGAATTTAAACATTTTCAAAGTTACAACCTTCCAAAAATCATCTCTATGTTTGAAAAATTTTTAATGCTGACTGAAGCTTGCCATTTGATTTTTTGAAGGATCTGCCTTGCTACTTGTTGGGCAGCACCCATAGACAATTATTTCCATAACATCTTTCTAAACATACTTTTTACTTAAATTAACAGTAGAGGAAAGTATGTTCTCTAGGGCTAGGGCTTTTCTAAGTAGCTCCAGTAGTGAAGAATAAAGGTGAACTTCCTATGTGATCTCTCATATCTTCTCCAGTCAAAATATTCAACCCAAACATAGGGGTCTTTTCAAGTATTTCTTGGTTGCATTATGCTAGATGCTATACATGTGCTCTTTTTTTGACCCAGGGATTTAGAAGTGTGTTGCTTAATTTCCAAATATTTGAAGATCTACTAGATACTTTATTGTTATCAATTTCTAATTTAATTATGTTTTGGTCAGATAACATTCTCTATATCATTTCAATCCTTTGGAATTTTTTCAGACTTGTTTTATAGCCCTCCCCATATGTTTTATCTTTGTGAATGTTCGTTAAAAGAAACTTTTGTGGGCCAGGTGCAGTGGCTCACACCTGTAATCCCAGCAATTTGGGAGGCCGAGGCAGGCGGATCACCTGAGGTTGGGAGTTTGAGACCAGCCTGACCAACATGGAGAAACCCTGTCTCTACTAAAAATGCAAAATTAGCCGGGCATGGTGGCACATGCCTATAATCCCAGCTACTTGGGAGGCTGAGGCAGGAGGATCAATTGAACCCAGGAGGCGGAGGTTGCAGTGAGCCAAGATAGTGCCATTGCTCTCCAGCCTGGGCAACAAGAGCAAAACTCCATCTGAAAAGAAAAAAAGAAAAAGAAACCTTTGTTTTGCACAGTTCCATCTTAACTAAAACTCGTGCATGTCAGAACCATGCAAAGGTTTTGATATGCACAGGTTTTATTTAATATGGTGCCATGCAAAAGCTAGGACTACTTGTATACCCAAATGTGAACTCTGCAGTTGTATGTAATGTTCTATAAATGTTAATTAGGTCAATTTGGTTAGTAGAGTTGTTGAAGTCTTCTAAATTCTCTTTTTTTTTTCTTGTCCACAGTTCTACTTTTTAGTGAGCAAGGGTATTAAAATTTCCAACTATGGTTGCGGATTTGTCTAATTCTGTCTTTCGTTCTATATGGTTTTGCTTCATGTATTACAAAGCTCTGTGATTAGATACATACACATTTAGGAATATTATATCTTCTGGATGAATGAAAGCTATTATCATGAACTGGTCTTTTTTTTTTTTTTTTAACCTTACTCATGGACTCAGGTCACATGAAATGATTTATCTCTGATAATAGACCTTATCTTGAAGTCTACTTTGTTTACTATTATGAATATTGCCACTCCAGTTTTCTTATGATTAGTGTTTACATGATACACTTTCTGCAGTTTCACCTTTCATGGTTTCAGTTACCCATGGCCAATAGTGGTTCAAAAATATTAAATGGAGAATTCCAGAAATAAACAATTAAATTTTAAATGGCATGCTGTTCTCATAGCATGATGAAGTCTCATAGTGTCCTTCCCAGGATGTGAAGCACCCCTTGACCAGCATATCAACACTGTACAGGCTACCTGCCGGTTGGTCACTTAGTAGCTGGTCTCAGTTTTCAGATTAAAAAAAAAAAAAGTATATATAGGGTTCAGTACTATCCACACCTTCAGGCATCCACTGGGGGTCTTGGAATATGTCTTCCATGGTTAAGGGGGAGACTATTGTACATCATTTCTCAACCTTTACTTTTTAACCTCTGTCTTATACTTAAAATGAGTCTGTTTTAAATAGCATATTGTCAGGTCTTGCTTTTTCGTCTAGTCTGACAAGCTGTTGTTTTAAAGGGTATCATTTACTTGCATTTAATCTAATTTGTGCTATGGTTAGGTTTAATTCTACCATTTTGCTATTTTTAAGAAATTTGTTCCCAGTTTCTATCTTTTGTGCTATTTTGTCATGTATTTTACTTTTACATATATTATGTGTTATTTTTACTTTAAATGTGTTATTTTTATATGTGTTATTTTTACTTTAAATAGTGTATTGACTTTTCAATAATTTAAAGAAATGAAAGAAAAATGATTTTTTTATATCTACTATGTCTGGTTGTCTTTATTCCTTCAAACAGATCTGAATTTTCATTTGGTATCATTTCCTTTAAGCCTGACAACCTCCTTTAGCATATCTTACAGTGCAATTCTGCTGGTAATGAATTCTCTCAGCTTTTTGGTTATCTGAAAATGTCTTCATGATGCCTTCACTTTTGAGGAATATTTCTGTTGCATGTGTATAATTCTACTTCATCAATTTTTTTCCCCTTTTTGCACTTTAAAGATTTTTTTCCATTGTCTTCTGGCATCTTTTGTTTCTGATGTAAATTCAGCCTTCATTCTTCTTGTCATTCTCCTATACATATTGCACCTTTTTATCTTTGGCTTCTTTAAGATGTTCTCTTTGTTTGGTTTATTTTGTTTTATTTTCAGCAATTTTACTTTGATGAACCTTGTTGTAGATTTCCTGATGTCTATCTTGCTTGGAGGTCCTGAGCTTCATGTGTCTGAGTTAATGTATTCATATTAAGAAAATTTTCAGCTAATATTTTTTCAAATACTTTTGTTTGCCCTATTCTCTCTACCTTCACTCTGGGACTTCTGGTTGTTGAGGCTGTCTTCATCCTTTTCTTGTTGTTGTTGTTTACTTCAGTTTCGATAATTTCTATTGTTCTGTCTTCAAGTACACTGACCCTATCTTCTACAGTGTCTAATGTGCTAATAATCTTACCTAGTGAATTTTTCATTTCATGTATTGTTCTATGATTTTTATTTGCTTCTCTTATTGATTGTTTACCATATTTATTATAGTTATTTTTAAGTTGTTGTTTATAAATCCAATACCTGGATCATTTGAGAGTCTTTTTATTATCTGTTTTTTCTCTTAATACTGGGTCAAATTTTTCTGCTTCTTCACATGTCTGTTAATTTTTTGTTTTATAATGGTAACTGTGAATGACACATTATAGAAATTCGTATCTTCCTCTTAAGACTTGAGAGCAGTTAAATTCTGGCAGATCAATTGTTCCTGTGGAGGCTTGGTTTTAGCCTTTCTTTGGAGAGGTTTACTTCAGTTTTGCTATTAGAGTATTGCCCTTAGTCCTGGTTCACAGTCCTTATACCTAAGGTGAGATCCTTCTGTGGTTTAAATGGAAAGCCCACCATGTTAACCCAGACCATCTGACTTGGAAGAACCTAAACTCCAAACTCTGTATACCCAGCACTAGGCAAAAGATGAAATTGCTGGTAATTTCTTTCAGCCTTTCAGCTGTAGATTCTTCTGGGCTCCGTGGAGCCTTTTCTCTCATATGTACAGTTTAAGAGTCAAGAATTCAGTGGAAGTTTGTATATAGATTTTGAAGCTCTCTACTTTGCGGATCACTTCTTTAACTGTTCTGGCAGCCCCAAGCTCCAAATTCTGACTCCTCAGCCAAGTTATACTGCAACTTCTTATTTGAACTCTTTTCCGTATGTTGATAAACACACACTGGGAAAAGTCAGGCATATTAGTCAGGTTTCTCCAGAAAAACAGAACCAATAGAAGATATATGGAGAGAGAGAAAGAAAGAGAAAGTGCTTGATTATAAGGAATTGGCAATTATGGAGGCTAACAAGTCCTGAGATTTGCAGTTGGTAAGCTAGAGACCCAGGAGAGCTGATGGTATAGTCTGAGTTTAAAGGCCTTAGAATCAGGAGAACTGATAGCATAGTGCCAGTCCAAATGCCAGCAGACTTGAGATCCATGAAGAAGCAGTGTTTCAGTTTGAGTCTGATGTCAGGAAAAACTGATGTCCCAACTCAAAGGCAGTCAGGCAAGAGGAATTTCCCTTTATGTGGGAGAGGGTCAATCTTTTGTTCTACTCAAGCCTTCAACTGATTGTATGAGGCCCACCCACATTAAGGAAAGCAATCTGCTTTACTCAGACTAAAAATTTAAATGTTAAACTCATCTAAAAATACCCTTACAGAAACACCCAGAATATCTTTGACAATCACACAGGATAAATTTAGATTTCAGTCAGTACATTTTATTTCAGGATCATGTCTGTGTGCCTTTGCTTGCTATCTAAAACCTTCAAACAATTGCTTTTTATATTTTTTCCCGAGTTTATACATTTGGTCAGCAAAAGCTTAGGTCAACAAACTATGGCCTGTGGGCTAAATCCAGCTTATTTTTTAAAATTAAGTTGTATTGGAACACAGCTGCACCTATTTGTTTATATTATCCATGACTACTTTCACTATAGCCACAGAGTTCAGTAGTTTCTAGAGACTATAATGCCTAAAATATTTTCTGGCCCACAACTAACAGGAAAGTAAGTTCTATAAAGGGGAAGAGTAGGGAACAACCAATGTGAACAAGAGTGATTCCAAAAAGCTTTGTGGAGCCAATGGTACCTGGTCTATCTATCTCTAAAGCGTGGATGAGATTTGGAAATATGAGGGCATTACAGGCAGGGGAAATGGACAAGACCAGGAAAGAGGAATAAGTATGACATCTTTGAGTCCCAGTGCAGATTCCTACCAGAATTAGATAGAGTATTCTCATTCAGAAAGATTGAAGGCCAGATGCGGTGGTTCACGCCTGTATAATCCCAGCACTTTGGGAGGCTGAGATGGCAGGATCACTTGACCCCAGGAGTTCAAGACCAACCTGGGCAACATAGCAAGACCTAGCCAAGTGTAGTTGCACATGCCTGTCTTCCTAGCTACTCAGGAGGCTAAGGCAGGAGGATTGCTTGAGCCCAGGAGCTCATGGCTGCAGTGAGCTATGATCACGTCACCGCACACCAGCTTTGGCAACAGAGCAAGATCCTATCTCTTTAAAAAAAAAGAAAAAAAGAAAAAAAAGGAAAAAACAGAAAAAGAGTTTGAACTTGATTCTACAATAGTGAAGAGGCTTTTTTTTTTGAGGAGACATAAGAGTATGCTGGAGAGAGTGGAAGAAGAGACCATTTTAAATTATTGCAGTAAGCTAGAGGAACTAAGGTGATAAGTGTCTTGACTCACTATGACTTTGGAAAAATAGAGGGTCAAATGAAATATTAAGAAAAAAATTGTAAGAATATAAAAGGTGTAATATCAGACACTGCTTTTATACAGATAATATATAATATATTAATGATGAGTCTAAGTTGAGTCTAAGGTTTCAAGGCCCTATAGATGTTTAAGAGAAGTGATAAGCCAGAGGTAAAAACTGGGAAAAAGGATGCAGTCCCTTTGAAGTTAGTTGCATTTTCAAGTGGAAATGTCTAGGATGGAATTGAAGTTGGATTGAGAGATCAGGACTATGGCTATAGGTTGGAAAGTCCTCTTATGAATGCTAATTAAAACTTTGAAGAGGAGCATACTAGAGGATGAGCTTTCCTAAGGATGTGGTGTGGAGATAATATCTGAAGGCTGTGTTCAGAGCCTTAGAGATGTCTGACATAGATGCAATGTATTTGGGCAAATTGAGGAATTATGGCTCAATATGCTAGATGGATGAAGAAAACTGAAGGCAAAGAAGTTGAGGCCATTTTTAATGTTTTAATAAATATTTGTCATCTCGAAGAGATGAATTTGCTAGGTGCTCTACCTGCCATTTAAATAATTTAAATAGTAATGTCTAGTACATGGCCTCATGGTCTGTTCTGCATGGTATAATATGGTAGCCATTAACCCTGTGTATCAGTTGAGCAATTGAAATGTACCTTTGTAACTGAGGAACTGAAAATTTTATTTAATTTTAATTATTTTAAATTTAAAAATTGATGATCAATTCTGTTAGGAAACTTAAGTGTGTTTGGAACAACTTGAGTATGTGAATCTACTTTTACAACTGTAAGTTTTATAAAATCTAAATACATACCAAGAATTTCTAATGAAAATTTAGCTTCCAAGTAGAGATCTGCTCCAAGTATAAATATTCACCAAATTTCAAAGAAATACCAAGAATTTTTTATATATATTCCATGCTAAAAATGCTAATATAAAATATATTGTTATTTGTTTTACCTATTTCTTTTTACTTTTTAAAAACATTGCTACTAGAAAACTTAACATTATCTAGATGGCTCACATTATATTTCTATTGGACGGCAACACTATAGAGTTAGATTACTCATGAGTAAAAATCATTCAAAATTCAGCATGATATTTGTTTCAGGTATGCTCATTCTCTTAAAACAAGACTAATAAAGTTGAAAAAGCATAATTAATCATTAATTACTATGTTTAATAAGTACATAATTGGGTATAAGATATTAAAAATATGGATAACTAGATACTTTTAGGTACTTATTGCATTATTCTTTATGTCAGGGGTCCCCAGCCCCCAGGCCACAGACTAGTACTCATCCATGGCCTGTCAGAAACCCAGCCACACAGCAGGAAGTAAGTGGTGGGCAAGTGAGTGAGCAAAGCTTTATCTGTATTTACAGCCACTCCCCATTGCTCACATTACCACCTGAGCTCTGCCTCCTGTCAGATCAGCGGTAACATTAGATTCTCATAAGAGCATAAATGCTATTGTGAACTGTGCAGGTGAGGGATCTAGGTTGCAGGCTCATTATGAGAATCTAATGCCTGATGATTTGTCACTGTCTCCCATCACTCTCAGATGAGACTCTCTAGTTGCAGGAAAACAAGCTCAGGGCTTCTACTGATTCTACATTATGGTGAGTTGTATAATTATTTCATTATGTATTACAATGTAATAATAATATAAATAAAGCACACAATAAATGTAATGGGCTTGAATCCCCAAAACATCCTTCCCCTTGGCCCCCTAGTTCATGGAGAAATTATCTTCCATGAAACCAGTCCCTGGTGCAAAAAAGGTTAGAGACCACTGCTTTAAGTAATTTTAAACACAGTTCTCTAACTTTAAGTTGATTTTCCTTATTGAAAGGTGCTTTTAAAAGTTGCTGTTTGCTTCCACCCTCACAACATATTCCCAGTTTATTTACTTAGCTTCAGATTTAGGTCCTCTTAAGCTTTGTCTGAATGCCTAGCTTCTGACTGCCTTCTAAATTTAACTTTTTCTTCATTTACACACTGATTCTAGGTGCCTTTCTGGTTCTTATTCGTGGTCATCTTCTGACCTTTATTGCCTGCACCTGCATGCATTTGACATATAGATATTATAATCTCTCTTTTAAAATCTGTTCAGGTTTTTTTGGTAATACTTGTCAATTATCAATCAGTCTCTTGCTTGTTTTCTTGTTTGTTTTTCCTAAAAGTGTTTACTCTCTCCTTTGGGCTCTATCTTCAAGTTGTCTAATAACTACAAGCTCACATGTCTTTAGTACTACCTTGACTTCTAGCTGCTGGGCCCTGCCCTAAGTCCGGTTTACTTACATGCTTCTCTCTTCTTTTGGCTTCCCTGTTTGAAGACAGTTTCTTAGCTCCATATGGGGAATGTAGCAGGATTATTTTGCTCCAAGCTGTCATTTGATTTTTTTAAAAATGACATTTCCTCACTAGGTACCCGCAAGTGGGAATCCAGAAATAAGTAATGAGAAGAGTGGAACTGGGCATTAATGAATACATTAATATGCAAACTATTTTTACCTTTTGACAGCAGAGGTTCATCTTAGAATTTATAAGAAGTGATAAGTCTACAAGGCTGAAACTCCTTTACCTTAGAAGAGTTCTTGGCTATATGTACATTTGGGCCTACTACTATATCAGAGCTTGAGCAGATTCACAACTTTTGTCAATTATGTACAGAGATATTAATAACTCAGTCACTTGACTTACTCTGTTCAGGCTGCTGTAACAAAATACCATAGACTCGGTGACTTAAAGACATTTATTTCTTATAGTTCTGGAGACTAAGAAGTCCAAGATCAAGAAGCCAACAGATTCACTTCCTCATGGGGCCCACTTCCTGGCTTGCAGACAGCCACTCTCTTGTGTGCTCACATGACCTCCTGTTTGTGTTTGTGTGGAGAGGGAGAGGGAGCTCTCTTGTCTCTTTCATGTCTTTTCCTTCTTTCTTTCTTTCTTATAAGGGCACTAATCCCATCATGAGGACACCACCATCATGACCCAATCTACACCTCCAAAGTCTCCACCATCACATTAGAGGTTAGGGTTTCAACATACGAGTTTTCAGGGACACAAACAGTCCATAATGATCACCAGGTTATATTAAGTTCTATTTATGGTGCTTTGAGTATATAAAGAATAGACACAGTCTTACATTTAAGGAATTCCCAGGCTAATAGAGTAGAAAAGGTCTTAGCCATTTTTAATAGAAAACCTAAAATAGATGTATTTTTAGTTTAAGAATTTTTTTTTAATTAGAAGAATGAAATTGAATGAGAGGTATAATAGTACAGACAACCTGCTGGTTTGAGTATAAGAAATACTGTTGGCAGACAATTTCTTTTTCTTTTCTTTTCTTTTTTTTTTTATTATACTTTCAGTTCTGGGATATATGTGCTGGATGTCCAGGTTTGTTACATGGGTATACATGTGCCATGGTGGTTTGCTGCACCCATCAACTCGTCATCTAGGTTTTAAGCCCTGCATGCATTAGGTATTTGTCCTAATGCTATCCCTCCCCTTGCTCCCCACCCCCTGACAGGCCACAGTATGTGATGTTCCCCTCCCTGTGTCCATGTGTTCTCATTGTTCAACTCCCGCTTATGAGTGAGAACATGCAGTGTTTGGTTTTCTGTTCCCGTGTTAGTTTGCTGAGAATGATGGTTTCCACCTTCATCAATGTCCCTGCAAAGGACATGAACTCATTCTTTTTTATGGCTGCATAGTATTCCATGGTGTATATGTGCCACATTTCTTTGTCCAGTCTATCATTGATGGGCATTTAGGTTGGTTCCAAGACTTTGCTGTTGTAAATAGTGCTGCAGTAAACATACGTGTGCATGTGTCTTTATAGTAGAATGATTTATAATCCTTTGGGTATATATCCAGTAATGGAATAGCTGGGTCAAATGGTATTTCTGATTCTAGATCCTTGAGCAGTCGCCATACTGTCTTCCACAGTGGTTGAACTTACATTCCCACCAACAGTGTAAAAGCGTTCCTATTTCTCCACATCCTCTCCAGCATCTGTTGTTTCCTGACTTTTTAATGATCGCCACTCTAACTGGAGTGAGAGGGTATCTCATTGTGGTTTTGATTTGCATTTCTCTAGTGACCAGTAATGATGAGCTTTTTTTCATATGTTTGTTGGCCCCATAGATGCCTTCTTTTGAGAAGTGTCTATTCATATCCTTCACCCACTTTTTGATGTTTTTTTTTCTTGTAAATTTGTTTAAGTTCCTTTTAGATTCTTAATATTTGACCTTCATCAGATGGGTAGATTGCAAAAATTTTCTCCTATTCTGTAGGTTGCCTGTTCACTCTAATGATAGTTTCTTTTGCCATGCAGAAGCTCTTTAGTTTAATTAGATTCCATTTGTCTATTTTGGTTTTTGCTGCAATTGCTTTTTGTGTTTTAGCCATGAAATCTTTGCCTATGCCTATGTCCTGAATGGTATTGCCTAGGTTTTCTTCTAGGGTTTGTATGGTTTTAGGTCTTATGTGTAAGTCTTTAATCCATCTTGAGTTAATTTTCGTATAAGATGTAAGGAAGGGGTCCAGTTTCAGTTTTCTGCGTATGGCTAGCCAGTTTTCCCAGCACCATTTATTAAATAGGGAATCCTTTCCCCATTTCTTGTTTTTGTCAGGTTTGTCAAAGATCAGATGGTCGTAGATGTGTGGTGTTATTTCTGAGGCCTCTGTTCTGTTCCATTGGTCTATATATGTGTTTTGGTACCAGTACCATGCTGTTTTGGTTATTGTAGCCTTGTATAGTTTGAAGTCAGGTAGCATGATGCCTCCAGCTTTGTTCTTCTTGCTTAGGATTGTCTTGGCTATACGGGCTCTTTTTTTTTTTTTTTTTTTTTTGGTTCCACATGAAATGTAAAGTAGTTTTTTCTAAATCTGTGAAGAAAGTCAATGGTAGTTTGATGGAAATAGCATTGAATCTATAAATTACTTTGGGCAGTATGGCCATCTTCACGTTATTGATTCTTTCTATCCATAAGCATGGAATTTTTTTCCATTTGTTTGTGTCCTCTGTTATTTCCTTGAGCAGTGTTTTGTAGTTATCCTTGAAGAGGTCCTTCACGTCCCTTGTAAGTTGTATTCCTAGGTATTTTATTCTGTTTGTAGCAGTTGTGAATGGGAATTCACTTATGATTTGTCTCTGTGTTTGTCTATCATTGGTGTATAGGAATGCTTGTGATTTTTGCACATTGGTTTTGTATCTTGAGACTGCTGAAGTTGCTTATCAGCTTAAGGAGGTTTTGGGCTGAGACGATGGGGTTTTCTAAATATACAGTCATATCATCTGCAATCAGAGACAATTTGACTTTCTCTCTTCCTATTCGAATACACTTTCTTTCTCCTGCCTGATTGCCCTGGCCAGAACGTCCAATACTGTGTTGAATAGGGGTGGAGAGAGTGGGCATCTTTGTCTTGTGCCGGTTTTCCAAGGGAATGCTTCCAGCTTTTGCCCATTCAGTGTGATGTTGGCTGTGGGTTTCTCATAAACAGTTATTATTGTTTTGAGATATGTTCCATCGATACCTAGTTCATTGAGAGTTTTTAGCATGAATGGGGTGTTGAATTTTATTGGTGGCCTTTTCTGCATCTATTGAAATAATCATGTGATTTTTGTCATTGGTTCTGTTTATGTGATGGATTACTTTTATTGATTTGCATGTGTTAAACCATCCTTGCATCGAGTGATGAAGCCGACTTAATCATAGTTGATAAGTTTTTTGATGTGCTGCTGGATTCGGTTTGCCAGTATTTTATTGAGGATTTTCGCATTGATGTTCACGAGAGATACTGGCCTGAAATTTTCTTTTTTTGTGGTGTCTGTGACAGGTTTTGGTATCAGGATGATCCTGCTCTCAGAAAATGAGTTAGGGAGGAGTCCCTCTTTTTGTATTGTTTGGAATAGTTTCAGAAGGAATGGTACCAGCTCCTCTTTGTACCTCTGGTAGAATTCAGCTGTGAATCCATCTGGTCCTGGGCTTTTTTTGGTTGGTAGGCCATTAATTATTGCCTCAATTTCAGAACTTGTTATTGGTCTATTCAGGGATTCAGCTTCTTCCTGGTTTAGTCTTGGGAGGGTGTATGTGTCCAGGAATTTGTCCATTTCTTCTAGATTTTCTAGTTTATTTGTGTAGAGGTGTTTATAGTATTCTCTGATGTTTGTATTTCTGTGGGATCAGTGGTGATATCCCCTTTATCATTTTTTATTGTGTCTATCTGATTCTTCTTGCCTTTCTTTTTTATTAGTCTGGCTAGTGGTCTATTTTGTTAATCTTTTCAGAAAACCAGCTCCTGGATTCATTGATTTTTTGAAGGGTTTTTCGTGTCTCTATCTCCTTCAGTTCTGCTCTAATCTTAGTTATTTCTTGTCTTCTGCTAGCTTTTGAATTTGTTTGCTCTTGCTTCTCTAGTTCTCTTAATTGTGATGTTAGGGTGTCGATTTTAGATCTTTCCCACTTTCTCCTGTGGGCATTTAGTGCTGTAAATTTCCGTCTACACACTGTTCTAGCTGAGTCCCAAAGATTCTGGTACATTGTGTCTTTGTTCTCATTGGTTTCAAATAACTTATTTATTTCTGCCTTTGGTTATTTACCCAGTACTCATTCAGGAGCAGCTTGTGCCGTTTCCATGTAGTTGTGTGGTTTTGAGTGAGTTTCTTAATCCTGAGTTCTAATTTGATTGCACCGTGGACTGAGACTGTTTGTTATGATTTCTGTTCTTTTGCATTTGCTGAGGAGTGTTTTACTTCCAATTATGTGGTCGATTTTAGAATAAGTGCGATGTGGTGCTGAGAAGAATGTATATTCTATTTATTTGGGGTGGAGAGTTCTGTAGATGTCTATTAGGTCCGCTTGGTCCAGAGCTGAGTTCGAGTCCTGAATATCCTTGTTAATTTTCTGTCTCATTGATCTGTCTAATATTGACAGTGGGTGTTAAAGTCTCTCACTATTATTGTGTGGGAGTCTAAGTCTCTTCGTCAGTCTCTAAGAATTTGCTTTATGAATCTGGGTGCTCCTGTATTGGGTGAATATATATTTAGGATAGTTAGCTCTTTTTGTTGCATTGATCCCTTTACCATTACATAACGCCCTTCTTTGTCTTTTTTGATCTTTGTTGGTTTAAAGTCTGTCTTATCAGAGACTAGGATTGCAACTCCTGCTTTTTTTTGCTTTCCATTTGCTTGGTAAATATTCCTCCATCCCTTTATTTTGAGCCTATGTGTGTATTTGCATGTGAGATGAGTCTCCTGAATACAGCACACAGATGGGTTTAGACAGTTTATACAATTTGCCAGTCTGTGTCTTTTAATTGGGGCATGTAGCCCATTTACATTTAAGGTTAATATTGTTATGTGTGAATTTGATCCTGTCATTTTGATGCTGGCTGGTTATTTTGCACATTAGTTGATGCAGTTTCTTCATAGTGTCATTGGGCTTTGTATTTTGGTATGCTTTTGCAGTGGTTGGTACCGGTTTTTAATTTCCATATTTAGTGCTTCCTTCAGGACTCTTGTAAGGCAGCCCTGGTGGTGACAAAATCTCTCAGCATTTGCTTGTCTATAAAGGATTTTATTTCTCCTTCACTTATGAAGCTTAGTTTGGCTAGATATGAAATTCTAGGTTGAAAATTATTTTCTTTAAGAGTGTAGATTATTGGCCCCCACTCTCTTTTGGCTTGTAGGGTTTCTGCAGAGAGATCCGCTGTTAGTCTGATGGGCTTCCCTTTGTAGGTAACCTGACCTTTCTCTCTGGCTGCCCCTAAGATTTTTTTCCTTCATTTCAACCTTGGAGAATCTGACAATTATGTGTGATGGGGTTGCTATTCTTGAGGAGTATCTTAGTGGTATTCTCTGTATTTCTTGAATTTGAATGTTGGCTTGTCTTGCTAGGTTGGGGATGTTCTCCTGGATAATATCCTGAAGTGTTTTCCAACTTGGTTCCATTCTCCCCATCACCTTCAGGTACACCAAGCAATCATACATTTGTCTTTTCACATAGTTCCATATTCCTTGGAGGCTTTGTTCATTTCTTTTCATTCTTCTTTCTCTAATCTTGTCTTCACACTTTATTTCATTAAGTTGATCTTCATTCTCTTATATCCTTCCTTCTGCTAGATCAATTTGGCTACTGATACTTGTGTATGCTTCATGAAGTTCTCGTGCTGTGTTTTTCAGCTCCATCAGGTCATTTATGTTCTCCTAAACTGGTTATTCTAGTTAGCAATTTGTCTAACCTTTTTTCAATGTTCTTAGCTTCCTTACACTGGGTTAGAACATGCTCCTTCAGCTCAGAGGAGTTTGTTATTACCCACCTTCCGAAGCCTACTTCTGTTAATTCATCAAACTCATTCTCAGTCCAGTTTTGTGCCCTTGCTGGGGAGGAATCGCGATCATTTGGTGGAGAAGAGGCGTTCTGGTTTTTGGACTGTGCTGGTTTTTCCTCATCTTCATGGATTCATCTACCTTTGATCTTCGATGCTGATGACCTTTGGATGGGGATTTTGTGTGGGTGTCCTTTTTGTTGATGTTGATGTTATTGCTTTCTGTTTGTTAGTTTTCCTTCCCTCTGATGCAGGTCTGCTGGAGTTTGCTGGAGGTCCACTCCAGACCCTGTTTGCCTGGGTATCAGCAGCAGAGGCTGCAGAACAGCAAATATTACTCACACCTCCTTCCTCTGGAAGCTTCGTCTCAGAGTGGCACCCGCCTGATGCCTGCCAGAGCTCTCCTGTATGGAGATGTCTCCCAGTCTGGAGGCACGGGGTCAGGGACCCACTTGAGGAAGCATTCTGTTCCTTAGCAGAGCTCTAGCACTAACAAATTCAAATTCAGTATATCAACTGTGCTGGGAGATGCGCCGCTCTCTTCAGCGCTGGCAGGCAGGAACATTTAAGTCTGCTGAAACTGCACCCACAGTCTCCCCTGTCCCCAGGTGCAGTGTCCCAGGGAGATGGGAGTTTTATGTATAAGCCTCTTACTGGGGCTGCTGCCTTTGTTTCAGAGATGACTTGCCCAGTGAGGAGGAATCTAGAGAGGCAGTCTGGCCACAGCTGCCTTGGTGTGCTGCAGTGAGTTCCACCCAGTCCAGACTTCCCAGTGGCTTCCTTAACACTGTGAGGGGAAAACTGCCTACTCAAGCCTCAGTAATGGTGGATGCCCTTCCCACCACCAAGCTCAATTGTCCCAGGTTGGTCGACTTCAGACTGCTGTGCTGGGAGCGAGAATTTCAAGCCAGTGGTTCTTAGCTTGCTGGTCTCCGTGGGAGTGGGACCCTCTGAACAAGACCTCTTGGCTCCTTGGTTTCAGACCCCTTTCCAGGGGAGTGAACAGTCTGTCTTGCTGGGGTTTTAGCCACCACTGAGGTACAAAAAGAAACTCCTGCAGCTAGCTCAGTGTCTGCCCAAACAGCTGACCAGTTTTGTGCTTGAAACCCAGGGCCCTGGTGGTTTAGGCACACAGGGAATCTCCTTGTCTGTGGGTTGCAAAAACCATGGGAAAAACGTAGTATCTGGGCCAGATAGCACAGTCCCTCCCTTCCCTTGGCTAGGGGAGGGAGGTCCCCAGCCCCTTGCACTTCCCAGGTGAGGCAATGCCCCACTCTGCTTCTGCTTGCCATCTGTGGGCTGCACCCGTTGTCTAACCAGTCCCAATGAGATGAACTGGGTACCTCAGTTGGAAATGCAGAATCACTGCCTTCTGCATTGCTATTGCTGAGAGCTTCAGACCAGAGCTGTTCCTCTTCAACCATCTTGCCAGATCCCCCTGGCAGAGAATTTAACTCAGTGGTAGAGCATAGGTGTTCCATGTAATAGGTTACAAATTCCATTTCTGATATCTCCACTGGCATTTTGTGGGATGTTAGCACTAAATAAATATTTGCTAGATTTAGTTTAATTCAGGTTAGTTGAAGCCACATAAACTATAGGAATTGTGTTGGATTTGATTTCTTTTGCTGGCTGTGCCACAAACTAACTCGAGGTTCTATAGCAAATCACTGGATTTCACTGTATCTCATTTTCCTCATTTGTAAAATAATTTCTGTCCCATTAATAGCTCAGACCATTATGTAAGCTGTATCTTTTCTTCAAAGCACCTTTATTTAATATTCCTACTTAAGAGCATTAATAATTCTTTTTCCTTATATATTATTAAAATTATGTATTAATATGTTATGTATTTGTATATTACTTTCATTATAAATATACTTATTCAGTTAATTGTTTTCATTTATAGAATCCTTAATACTTTTCATAATATTTTTCTGTCCTTTATTATTGTATTTTTATTGAGATAAAGATTCTTTAATGTTATCCAAGAATTAATTGGCTACAGAAAAAGTAAGGCCACTTAACCACAGGGCAAAATTAAAACAGGGGCATAAAAAAGATGTGGCAAAAACTTGAATTAATTTATTAGTCTATTTACCTAGGAGCTTTTCAATCAGATTTTTGTTTTAATTAGATAGTACGTAGTTAGTAGATCATATGGTGGGACATACACATTCTGACCTAAGATACAAAGTGGTTTTGTGTGAGTATATGTGAGAATTTTGATTTAAAGGTAAATTTTGTTAACCTGCCTCAGGAACCATGAATTTGTGGGTGACATTATCTAATGTGCATTTTAAGGAAAGTAGGAAGTCTAAGAGTACAACACTATCTTTTGGGATTGACAACAATGAGAATTACCATGCCCTTTCTGATGTATCTTTAGGTAAAACTCTGGCAAAAGTAGTTTCCTGAACTAAAAGGATAAAAGGATTCTTGCTCTGTGACGTTTCTCATGGGTTTTTTTTTTTTCCATTGTTATATTCAAGTCAGCACTTGTCAGTTTACTAAATACCTATGTAGCTCTGTGCTAGAATATTAGGAAGAAAATACTTTCATTATTATAAAGAATAATCATGGCAATCATAATATTTTTGCTGGTCTCATCATTACTTTTGTGCTGTAGTACAAACATTCAGGACATGGATAAGATTAGTGACCTTTATCCAACGTTCCACTAAAGTTACATGGCCAATAAATGACAAAATTGTAAATGGAATCTATACTTCTTATTTCTCCTTGTGGCACTCTAATTTATAATAATTTCTCACCCTACTTTCCAGAAAGGAAGAGCCAGAAAAAACTGTCATTTATTTGTTGACTAAATGTTGATTGAACATTTACTATGTGTCAGAACTGTCCTAGAAACTGAGTTTGTATGGGGAGCTAAATGACATGATCTTTGCCCTCCTAAACTTATGAGTAGAAACTGGAACTGAAATACACTATTAATAATGCTTCTCATGCTGACATCTACATTTGCATATTGCAGTTATTTTCACCCAAGTTGTATAACCAAATCAACCACCTAACTTTGTGCAAGTACAGATATCCAGACTGCCTTTGGAGATTCAAATTCAGTATATTTGAACTAAAGCTTGTGCATAGATGTATTTAAAAAGCTCAACAGGTGATTCTGATGCAAGTATTAAGACATCCTAGTGTATCAACTTGTAGCCCTTACACTACTTATATTGTTTTATTTTATCTGGATAACAACCATTTCTAGTAGATATTACTATCCTGTAACCACAAGTTTTACAAATTAAGAAACTAAAGGCAACAAAATCATGTCCCTCATAAATAGCTAAGTTAGATCCAGAAACTGTATCCTCTAACTCCCCAGAGAGAAGTCTCCTTAAAAAAAAAAAAAGGAAAAAAACTATAGAAAAGTAAACTGGGCTTATCTTTTATGTTAAGGCTGAAGAAAAAGATGAATTACTACACTTTTTCCAAATTGTGACTGATTCTCTCTTCTGGCTTTTGGGAGGCCATGTTGAACTTATTCAGAATGGTAAGAGAAAAGATTTTAATGTAACTAATAGCCATTGTAGAGTCAACTGCTAACAGTTTGATCGTTTTTTCCAAAAACAAATGCCACATGAACTGTGCAGATAACCACACTGAAATGAAACCATGTTGAAATAAGCTCACAGTTTTTTAAAATGGATATTCCAGTTTTACATAGCCAACATCAACAATGTGAATATTAAATTAAGGAGAATACTGTTGAAATAAAACTTTAGCTTTTTCTGTTTAGCAAATCTAAGATAAAGACAAATGATAATTTGAGCAGTTTATTCCTAAAAATAACTTTTAAGTTTAAAAGATTACGGTCAGTGTTTTAGACCTATCATGAGAGAAATCCCTATGTTCAGGGTGGATATGATTTAACGCATATAGTCTAACTATCCAAGTAAGAGTAAGCTTTTATTTAATGACCTTTTAGTAAACTTGGAAGTTATAGGATATTTCTGTTTACATTGAGAGATATAAACATGTATGAGTTTTATGTTTTCTTAAGACTGAAAAAATAATTCTTAGTTACATTCATGGTGCTCTCCCTAGAAAAATTTCATCTAATATAGATGTAACACTCTTATTTTTTAAGTAATACTTGAACTGAAATTTTACTTTTAGCTTTTCTCCTCAGAATCATTGCATGCACATAATTTAAAGAGTCAAATAGTTCTATAAGGATCGTTAAAACACACACAATCCCTGACCCTCATGCCCACTCCATTTCCCATTTTCCAAAGGCAACTACTTTCAGTTAGTATAACTAATACCTTTGGTAGTTATGCTCAGTTATTGAGCATGGAATGGAATGGAAACTGACATTTATTAGAAATGTTCCTTGTTCTAGGATATTTTACATTAGCTCATGTGAGAGCTATTATTTCTAGTTTTACAGATGAAGAAATAGTTTCTAAGAGGTTAAGCAACTTGTATAAGTATCCAGTGCTAAATTGTTATAACTGGCTGCTCAGAGCTTAAAGATTACAAATCAATAAAAGGAAATTTTTGTAGTTAGCGTATTCATTATTATATAAAACAATATGTCACAAAATTAAATTTTTTAAGGATGTGAGCAACCAATTATAGTCATCTGTGCCATTTCCGTTTCCTTATATTCTGTCTTTGCAGGAAATTTGTTTTATTCACTGAAATTCATTGATAGAAGAAAAAGATTCAGATTTAGGATATGATATTTTCAATTTAAAGAGAGATAACAATAGATTCTTAGCTTAGTATTTATGCCTATTTTCTGACTATATTCATAAAAATGAAATGACTTATTTATGGCTATTTAAAATCGCCATGAATTTTACATCTTAAAGTCTTCTTTATTGTAGAGTCTACAAAGTCAGAAAGTTTAGCAGAGATGGTCATGCTTTGATTTGGTTTGAAAAGAACAAAATCTTCCTTTGTTATCATAAAATCTTTACTTTAATCTTTCTTTTTTTTTCTTTTCCTTTAGTACTACAAAGTGATCATTTCTTACATTTACTGCAAGCTGACAATGTCCAAATAGGATCTGCAGTCATGATGATGCTACAGAATATACTACAGATCAACAGGTGACTTGGTTTTTTCAAAATGTTACTGCTTTTTTTTTATCAGAAGCATTACCAATTTTATTCCAATTTTGCTAAAATTGACTGCATATGACTTGTATATAATGTATATACAAGTATATGCACTATATACTTGTATATAATGCTGAAGTTCCATCACCATTGTCTTTCAGAAAAAATTAATATAAAATACTACAAAAGACTGGAAATTTATTATTAAATTGATACCTTATACCAGAGCTTAAGATTTTAGCTCAAATCTCAGGCTTAAAGAAGAGAATTAGTGTGATAATCTGAAGAAAAATATTGAGATCACAACAAAAAATGTTTAATCACATTTATTTAATAAACTTCAAGCTTGGTATTTTTACAGATGCTCAAGAAGGGTATAAAAGAAGCAATTGGCAATTATTCAGGGTAACATGGAAGGGCAGAGTATACACAATTGAAATAATCCATTCTTTCAGTTTAGTATGAATTTATTATGCAGCTGCTGTGTCTGTCATTGCAATTATAGAGTTGATTAAGATATAAACCTTGTCTTCAAAGAGCTTACAATAGAATGGAAAACACAAACATCATTGTATACATTAAGTTACAATATTAAAAGTGACCATAAATGTTAAAGGACCTTCTAACCCAAACCGAGGGGAGGTGCTTCCTGGAGAAGGTAATATCTGAGATGAAACTTCAAGGATGGTATATTGGCCAGGGAGGAAGAGGAGAAAGAGAAAGCAGTAATTCCAGGCAACATAAACAAAAGCACAGAGATAAGAAACAACATGCTGAGGATGAAAAGTAGGTACAAATTCATTATTGTTGGGATATAAAGTTCCATATAGGGAGGTGACTAGCAAGCTCTGCTGAGACTCAAAGTCATCAAGAATTTATATGCTGTGTTGAGGAAACGGAGTCTAATCCTATAGGCAACGGGGACCATTGAAGATTTTTAAAGTAGACGAAAGTGGTCAGATTACATTTCAATTTTGTTACTCTGGTGACTATGTGAAGGTAGATTAAGGGGAAGAAAACTCTAGACACAAAAGGCAATCATACTAATCCAAGTGAAGTAATGATAACTTGTCCTTGGGCATTGGTACCTGGGATATGGAGTTTTTAAAATAATGAATTAAAATCATCAGGACTTTACTTCCACTTCTGATAAAGTTGGAATAGTAGGGATGCATTTATCCTCCCACCTGAAAAAAAGGACAAAAACATGAAACATAATTTTTTGAAAAACTGGATATCAGTCAGTGAAAGAAAGTAAGCCCAGAGAAAAAGGAATAAACAAGGTGAATCTTACAATTGCTCTAACTTACAGTATTGAGAGAGTTTCCAGGTTGAAGTATAGGGAGAGGCATCCCAGCCAGCTTGAGTTGAAGCGATAGAGCTCAGAGTCTGGAGAGAACAAGATAACTAGAGTTCACAAGTCAGAATACTAGAGAAGAGAGCTATACACGTAGAGAACCCCAGAGATCTGCAGAGGGTATCCTTCAAGTATTAAGTAGAGTACTGATCTGCACATTGTAAGGAATACCCAATGCCAGGGAAAACAATAATCCAAAAGGATTAAAAGGAACAGTGCAAGGAGCTCACACAGGGCCAGAAATAGTGCCTGTTTCCAACAGCCAAACTGGAAAGCCTCATAAACAGTGCGTCATTGGGTAGAGTGTTCAGGAAGGTTTTACTCCAGTAGTGAGGAATAGTTAGCATTAGAATGAGCACTATTCCAGATCATAAAAGCAAGACCCAAAAGGGTCAAACTGTTTCCAAGTAACTTAACTGCATGTGGTTATTGAACCTGGCTGTATTTTAAAATTAATTTTATTATAGGTTATACAAAGGTAGGAAGTTCACTAGAAATGGCTATCCTTCGATTTGGCTTTAAAAAGGATGAGAAAAATCCCAATTGTGCCGTCATAGAATATTTGCTTTGATGACTCTTTTTTTCTATTTCTTTATTACTGTAAAATGACTATTTCTTGCAGTTACTGATAACTGTACTTGCAGTACTGCATGTATCTTGCAGTACTGATACATGATAGATTCTACAGTCATGACTATGCTACAAAACATACTACGATTCAACGGGTGATTTGATTTTACTGTTACTGAAGTACTGGGCATGCAAATAAACAAGAAAACAGGATCTAAAATGAGAAGAATTAATCAAGACTGATACATATGTTGGAATTAACAGACAAGGACACTAGTTATTATAACCATACTCCATATATTTAAAAAGTTGAATACAGACATATAAGACTCAAAGTGAATTTCTAGACATGAAATCTACAATATCTGAGAGGAAAAATACACTGGATGGGATTAACAGCAGATTAACATTGCAGATTAGTGAACTTTAAGGCGTATCGGTAGAAACTATCCAAAATGAAACAAAGAAGAAACAAGAGGAAAGAAAAGCATATCAGTGAACTGTGGGACAACTTGAGCAACCTTACATAAGTGTAATCAGAGTACGTAAAGCAGGCAGTAGGGTCACAAAAAAATGTGTGAAGAAGTAATGACTTAACATTTTCCAAATTTGATGAAAACTATAAACATGCAGATTCAAAAAGGTCATCAAACCCCGAGGGCAATAAATATGAAGAAAATTCCACATTGAGGCACATCGTAATCAAAATGCTCAAACCAGTGATAAAGAGAAAAATCTTAAAAGCAACCAGAGATGAAAAAACATTATATAGAGAAATAGAGATAAGGATGACAGCAACTTTCTTATCAGAAACAACACAAGTAAAAAGACAGTTGAATACTGAAAAAGAAAACTGTCAAATTAGAATTACATGCTCAGCAGAAGTATATTCAAAAGCAAAGATGAAATACTTCTTCAGAAATCACCAGCAGACCAACACTACAAAAAATATTCAAGGAAGTCGTTCCATCAGAAGGGAAATTCATCTACACAAAGAAATAGAGTATCGGGAATGGTGATTACATAAACATATAAGATAGTTTTTCTTATATTATTTTAATATATCTATAATATGTTTGCCTACACAAAAATAATGATGTATTTGAGGAACATATGTATATGTAGAATGTATTCCAAAAGGGCATTAAGGCTGGGAGGAGATAAATGGAAGTATACTGATGTAAGGCTCTTATACTATACATGAAGTGGTATAATATCACTGTGATAAGTGATAAGACTGTGATAAATTGAAATGTATACTTTGAACCTCAAAGCAATGAAGAAAATAGCAAAACAAAGAATTTACAGCTGATAAGCCAACAAAGGCAATAAAAATTAATCATTAAAAAATACGCAATCCAGAAGAAGGAAGTATAAAAAAAAAAGAACAAAGGAGAAACAAAACCAAGTGGTAGATTTAAACCTATCTATCTTAGATGTAAATGTGGAAAAACTAAAGTTAAAAGACAGATTGACAGATTGGATTTAAAAAGTACAAGCCTACTATATGCTGTCTACCAGAAATGCACCTTAGATATAAAGACACAAGTAGGTTAAAAGTAATGGGGTGGAACAAGATATACCGTGCTTATACCACAGAAAGTTGAAGTACCTGTATTAGTATCAGAAAAAGTAAGTTACAGAACAAAGAATATTTCTAGTGCTAAAGAAGGTTATTTCATAATCATAAAAAAGTCAGTTCATCAAAAGGATGTGTTTATTGACCTAATAGAGTTTTAAAATACACAAGCAAAAATTGACAAGAACTACAAGGAGAAATCCTCAATTAAAGCAAAAGATGTTAATATACCTCTTTTGATATTTAATAGAATAAGTAGACAAAAAATTAGTATGACGACAGAAGATTTGAACAATAATATCAACCAATCTGACCTGATTGACATTTTACAAATATTCTACCAAACAGTAGCAGAATACATGTTCTTTTCAAATGCAGATGGAACATTTACAAAGAAGGGTGCATATTCCGGGCCATAAATAAAGTCTCAAGAAACATAAAAGGGGCCGGGCAGGGTGGCTCACACCTGTAATCTCAGCACTTTGCTGAGGTGAGCAGATCACTTAAGTCCGGGAGATCCAGACCAGCCTGGGCAGCATGGCAAAACCCCATCTCTACAAAAAGTACAAAAAATTAGCTGGGCTTGGTGGCACGTGCCTCTAGTCCCAGCTACTTGGGATGCTAAGTTGGGAGAATCGCTTGAGCCCAGGAAGCAGAGGTTGCAGTGAGTTGAGATCACATCACTACACTCCAGCCTAGGCAACAGAGCGAGATCCTGTCTCAAAAAAAAGAAAAAAGCAACGTAAAAGGATTTCAGTTATACAAAGTATGTTCTCTGGCCTCGATGGGATTAAGTTGGAAATTGATGCCAAGAAGATCTCTGAAAAGTCCCCAAATATGTGGGAAATAATAACATTCATCTAAATAACTCACAAGACAAAGGAGAAATCAAAAGTGAAATTAGAAGTTATTTTTAAATGAATGGAAATAAAAACAACATGAGAATTTCTGGGGAAATTCTTAATTAAAGCAGAATGATACTTAGGGGAAATTTATATCACTAATGCTTATATATTAGAAAAGAAGAAAAATCTCAAATCATTGACCTCGGCTTTCCCCTTTAAGAAACTAGGAAAAGAAGGGGGAATTAAACTCTAAGCAGAAGAAAGAAAATGATAAAGGTTGAGCAGAAATCAATAAAATTCTAAGCAAATGTGATAGAGAAAATAAACCATAAACTGGATCTTTGAGAAGATTGAAGTTTTTTGAGAAAACAAACCATAAACTGGCTCTTTGAGAAGAAACCTGTAGCAAGATTAATATGGAAAGGAAAAGACATAATACAAATGACCAATCTCAGGAATTAGAGAGGTAACATCGTAACAGAGTCTACAAATACTAAAAATATCACAAGGGAATAATATAAACAACTTTATGCTTATAAATTTAACAACTTAGATCAAATGGACAAATTTATTGAAAGACACAAACTACCAAAATTTACTCAAGGAGCAATAGAGAACCCAAATATACTCTAGATAGCTATAAAGAAAAATTGAATTTGTAGCTAAAAACCTTCCCACAAAGAGAACTCCAGGTCTGGATGGCTTTTTCACTGGTGAATTCTATTAAGCACTTCAGGAAGAAATAATAATCTTAAGCAAACTTTTCTAGAAAATCGAAATGGAGGAAACACTTACGCCTCATTCTATAAAGTCAGCATTATCCTGATACCAAAACCAAACAAAGACATTATAAGAAAAGAAAACTACTCATCAGTATATTCATAAACATAGATAGAAATGTTCTGAACAAAATTTTATAAGTCAAATTCAACAATATATTAAAAAGTTAATACATCATGAATAATTCTGGTTTATCCCGGGATTCAGGGCTGGTTTAATATTCTAAAGTCAGTCATTGTAGCTTATGTTAACAAGCTAAAAATGGAAAAAACATACCATCATATCAGTAGATACAGAAAAAGCTTTTGACAAAATCCATTATCTAGCCCTGATTTTAATTTAAAAAAAAAACAAACAAACAAAAATAAAGGCCTTGCAGCAAAGTAGTAATACAAGGGAACTTTCTCAGAAAGCAGATCGGTGGTTTCCTGGGCATAGAATGATAGGGAAGGCAACAAGGGAGGAACTACAATGAAATACAAGGAAGCTTTTAGGGGTGATAGATATATTCATTTTCTTGTTTTATGTTGGTGAAACATGTCAAACTGATGAAATTATATGCTTTACATATATGCAGTTTGTTATATTTTTAAAAAGCTATTTAAAACAAAAATTATGATGACTTGGTGAATGTTTTGATATGGGGTAGATAAAATAAATGGTGCAGTCAGATATGATACCAAGTTTTCTGTATTGGGTGATTAGACTGTGGTATGTGGAATATATAAGAAGTTGGTTTTGTGAGACAGATGATTAATTCAATGTTGGTTATGTTGAGTATAGGTAGTTCAACAGGCAGTAAAAGTAAGTATCTATATAAAGACTTATACACAAATGTTCATTGAGCTTTATTTGTGAAAAACAAGGACTAGCTAAAACTCAAATGTCCATCAGTTGAATAGGTAAACTAACTTCTGGAAGAGATTGGGACTAGAGTTACAGATTTACAAATCAGCTTATACATGGTAGGGAAAAACATGACAGAAAGTGAGATTAGTAGGAAGTGTGAATACAATGAGAAAATAAATGGCTTGAAAATGGAGTCTTGGGGAATAACCTTTTAGAGTTATATGGGGAAGTGGAGCCCACAAAGACAAATGAAAAAAGAATGGTCAGAAAAGTATGGGTGGAAGGTAGAGGGGAGACCAGAACTTTGTATCACAGAAGCTGAGTAAGTAGAAACTATCAGATACAAACAAGTCTAGGAAAAGAATCACTTATGATATATATGTGACTTGACATTTGGGAAGTTATACTGATGAACTTATCAAGGATAGTGTAGTGAAATAGTAAAAAATGAAAACTAGATGCAGTGGTTTGAGAAATGAGATGTGAGATAGTGGCAACAGAAGATTGGATTAGAAGAGAAGCAGAGAGATAAGATGGTAGTGGTATAGAGAGGATGTCTTTAAGATTAGGAGGTTGAAGAGCATCTAAAAGCATTTAAACTACTGTATTACATTATAGCACAAACTCTTGGTGGGATATGGAGTAAAGATGTGATAAGATTGGGATAGGGATATCTGTAGAAGGCTTTCTGAGATGAGCATATTTTTTTATCTGAGTTTTGAATAGTGTGATGACATTGACTGATGGGACAGGGTGAGCATCCTAGGCATAGGGAATAGCATGTAAGAGACACAGTAGCACAGAAGTAGATGTCACAAAGATTCTCACATATTTTGATTGGATAACTTTATAAAGTCTTTCAACTCAGAGATTTTTACATTTAAGGTATGTTGCTGATCTCTTTTCTCTTAACAAAATTATTTTAGTAACTACTAAAGTACAATTTTCAAAAAGCTCAAACATGAGTCTTATACAAATATAAAATTTGACTGCTCAAAATTTTATGCAACTCATTAATGAGGGAACAAATAAGATATTTATACAGGGTCAAAGGAGAATTTGAGGAAAATAGATTTATGGAGTTGGTTTGTCGAAGAAATGTAGAAATAAATTTGCTGATAGATTTTTAAAATTTGCTAATAGGAAAATATGACTTATAAAGCAATGTAGCTTTTAGAATTACCTTTTCTACTGGACAGAAATCAAATTTGTATTGCTTTGAATAAGAGTCTGTTTACATTGCTCTTAGATAAGAATCTTTAGCATTGTTTTCTACCAGCCAACCTCTATTTTTACAGAATTGTAAAGTATTTTAATAGTGAGTAGAAAATTAAACAGAGGTACATACGCCTAGAAAATCACATACTCCTTAAGGGGGTAAATAAAAGGATACTCACTAACCCTTTCCTTTTGACTATTTCTAAGTTTTAGATAATTTTTCACGACATCAGTAATACAAGATGAGTTGTTAGCATAATGAAGGAAATACCAAGGAAAGATTTTAAGTTTCTCCTATATTAAGCACATGATAGAATTCCTATGGCATTTTTGTCTTTGTACATCATTTAACAATTAACTGTGTACATGTCTTGATTTCACTTTTATCATTGCCTTGAAGCTTTTAAATTATTTATTGTTTACTATTTTGCACATTTATATTTCATCCTTGATTTGATTGCAGGCTTCTCTAAGGAGAGGGCCTTTGGCTACTTTGTATTCTCTATTGTACCTAGCACACATGGCACCTTGCACACAGTAGGAATTCAATAAATATTAAGTGACTGAATATGATATCTTCTTGGAACCAACATATATTTGAAAAAGTGGTTATATTCTTGGATCAGGACACAGTCCGGCATCAAGTTACTGAATCTTATATTTTAGATTTGTTGTGATACCTGTGCATCAATTAGTAATGGTACTTTTTTTTTTATTTTGTTCTATTAGTGGTGATTTACTCAGAATAGGAAGAAAAGCCCTGTATTCAATTTTAGATGAAGTTATTTTCAAGCTTTTTTCAACTCCTAGTCCAGTTATAAGAAGTACTGCTACAAAACTCCTACTGTTGATGGCTGAATCCCATCAGGAAATTTTGATTTTACTGAGACAAAGTACCTGCTACAAAGGTAGTGCATTCATTCTTTCTTTTCTTGGGATTCTCAAAAAGAAAATTTTTATTGATGGTTTATGAAAAACAAAATTCTTATATTTTAAAGAGTTGATAACTGAACTATGTAGATAAAACTCACAACAGACACCAATTCAGAAAAAAAAAAAAAGTCTTTATACAATCAAGCTATCTTCATGTCACTACAGATAGCATGTGGAAGATACTTTTCTGATCAGGTTGCCATAAATATTTACTCCCTCTCTGACAAAAAAGTTGTGTGTTGAATATACCATACAGTATAGTAAAATAATGACCAAAAAGATCAGTGACCTTATCAAGACCAGCTTTAGTGGAGAAAATGGAGCTGTGCTTGAGAGGCCAGTGGCCCTTATGGTATTTTGAACTATCAATAATTACTTAACACTGCCTTTCCTCAAAAACAAACAAAAAAAATTGCCTTACCTCCAAAATCAAATACATATGTGAATTAAAAGTCAGAAATTTTGAGGATAAAAGGAGTAAGTGTATATACATTCTCATATAATAGCTTTCATTTAATTGAGCATTTACTGTGTGTCAGGCACATTCTATATACTTTATATGCATTAAAATGTTTAATCTTTACAACAATCCTATGGGATAGATATTCTTATCCTTATTTTATAGATATAGAAACAGAGACATGGTAATTTGCCCAAGATCACAAAGGTAGTATATATATTGTTTAATTGCCAAGCAAAGTTATATGTTATCTTTGTTTTATTTCTTTGCTGACCAGAGCCATGTATGTATTATAATCTATTTTTCTTATTCAGCGTGGTCAGGAAATGGGATTCTAGTTCATTAAATATACTTATTAATATAGGGTTATACTGTATGGGAATTTTTAAAGGTTAGAATATAATATGATGCATTTAATACCTAAACAACTAGAAAGGTCTTTATCATTCTTGATGATTTTGAAGACATTGTAATAATGTACCTTGAATTAGTCATTACTGAGGGTATTGTAGGAATAGAGAAGGAAATTACCAGTAATAGAACTCTTTAGTTGATATTGTGCCAGATAGACATTTTTCAATTCTGTAATTCAATTCCTAAAGAAATGTGAATGTCCAACAGAGTCGTTATAAAGGAATTTTACCTGAATCCTTCTCCCTTTCTTTGACTTATATCTCAATAGCAGAACTTATTCAGGTTCCTGAAGATATTTTACAATTATTAATACTGCTGAGAACTTGGGTGTTGAAGAGAGTATAAGGCATTAAAAGATCCATATAGTGGTTTCCCCAATTATACACTACAAGGCAATTTTACCTTATGTATTTATTTTGAATACACACATTATAATACATCATTTCAGTGTACCCTGGAAACAGTACTTACTTTGTACCTTTCACTACTACTATGTATTATTTTGGCATGAAAATGTACTGTCCTAGTGTTGTAGCACTTCACCTATGATGTTTTCCCGGGAACCTATTGATTTGCCCCAAATTATATATGTTACCATATTTTTATATGTAATAATCTTTTTCAACTAATAATGACTAATAATAATCTGCATAAGTGCTTCCACAGGGCAAGCATTTACTGAATATGTGTCTGTAGTAATTTATCTTTAAAATGTCTCCATTTAAGTATTTTTGTTCAAATAAAAAATTTATCTCTACTTTTTGATTTACCACAGTGATTCCATCCCACTCCTTTTTTTTTGTTTATTAAAGAGATTGTCTAGACAGATTTTTTTTTTATCAGATCCCACAATTGAGCATGTAAGAATTCTCGGGAAGGAGGAATATCTTAAAGATTTCAACCTGGAATTCTCTGAGAAAAGGAAAAAGAAAAATCATGTGATTAATCTTGTTTTCATTTGTTTTTAAGCCAGACTTTTTAGCTTCAAACTAATACTGATTAGATAACAAATCATATTTTATTATTATAATAATAGTTGTACCTTTTGCTATTCCATTTCAGGACTCAGACGTCTACTAAGTAAACAGGAAACTGGGACTGAATTCAGTCAAGAACTTAGACAGCTTGTTGGCCTTTTAAGCCCAACGGTCTATCAGGAAGTAGAAGAGCAGGTATTAAGTTACAAAAAAAAAAAAAAAAATTGCATGATATTTGCTGACTATATTAAACCTTAGTTTTCCTTAAATGTTCCTCACTTCCTTTCTCTTAAGACTTCAAGCAAAATACCCCCAAAACAGAAATATCTTTAAATTTTTTACTCAGGAGGTTGAGGCAGGAGGATTGCTTGAGTTCAGGAATTGGAGACTGCCCTATGATCACACCCATGAATAGCCACTGCACCCCAGCCTGGTCAAAATAGCAAAACCCCATCTTTAAAATATAATGTTACAAAATTGTATCTCTCCGCCATTCAATCTGCTGAAAAACATAATTTCAATCTCCCATTTACGTCTGTTTATAGATACTGCCACATCAGTTTCATTCATCATTTCTCATGAAAGCCCCATCTCTGATGTTTATCTTCTTTTATCTATAAGCTATTTAAACTTTTAAAATTGTTTTTCCAAAAAAAATCTCTAATTGTAGCAAACTGTATTTATGGTTACCTATGGCTACCCTTCTTGTTCTTTGAGATACAACAATAATGCTTTTTCCTTTGTGTAAGAAATGGTATTAATAAAATTATTTAGAAATTTGAGGCAGCAAGTTATTGATTATTTCATCATACTTCCTCTAGCATACTCAAAATGATGGCTCTAAATAGCCCATTCAACAGGAAGAGGCATATAGCTTTCTGATTTCCAGATAAAGACTTAAATATGGAAAACATCTAAAATGACTAAAGATATTTTTTAATTTAAAAGGAAAAGGGGACATTGTATATCCAAAATCCAAAACCAAAAAGACATTAAATTTAAAAATACAAGCAGAAACCATGAAAAGAAGTTCAGTAAGGCAGGAGAATGGGTTGGGGGAGGCTGGAAGGAAGAGTGCAGAAGAAGGGAATTCCTTTTTTCTGTATATATGAACCATCGTGAGTTAAGATTAACCTCAAAACTATGCATATGCTCAAATTCATATTGATTAGGTAACAAAATCATAAAACTATATTTTATTATTAATAGTTGTACCCTTTGCCATTCCATTTGAGGACTCAGAAGTCTATTAAGTAAAAAGGAGACTGGGACAGAATTCAGTCAAGAACTCAGACAGCTCACTGACCTTTTAAGCCCAATGGTCTATCAGGAGAATAGCATATCAAAAGCTTACAGAACTAAACAGAGATTCGAGCAACCATCCACAATGGTCAACAGAGCTTATAGTTTGAACCTAACTAGGTTGATTGCCTATTAAGTAAAAACATTAACATGTTAGCTGAAAAAAGATTATGAAAGGTCAGGCGGACTATGAAATCTTTGAAAAGGAAATGGAAGTGAGATTATTCTGGGAGAATTTGGAGCTAACTAGACTATATCTTGAGTATGTTCTAGAAATTGCCTTACCAAGCCTAACATACCTCCTTTGGGAGGTAAGATTTAATATTCTTACCCATCTTGTTAGAGCTAGAGATTAATACTTGCCCTGACCTGATACTTTAAGAGGTAAACTTTTTTTTTTTTTAAAGACCTTCCTAGAGATATCTCTAAATTATTTTCGGCATTTCAGAAACTACATCAAGCAGCATGCTTGATTCAAGCCTATTGGAAGGGTTTTCAGACAAGAAAGAGATTAAAGAAGCTTCCATCTGCTGTGATTGCTTTGCAGAGGAGTTTCAGGTAAAAAAATTTGGTGAGGGGATTGGTGATCATAGAATCTTACTAGAGTACAGTTGAATTGAAATTTAGGTGATTTTTTTTAATTTCCTAGTATGTTTCTTGTTATCTTTTCATTTTTTTTCCATACGTTTCTGGGTACCAACACTCCAGTAACCAGATGCTCTTTCAAAGCAAAGGATGTAAGACAGGAATCTGATGTGTCAAATATGCAATCCTATCCACTTAATAAGATATTTGGGGAGGGGCCAAGCCTACAAAGGGAGCCAATGATAGTTATATTATTAAATCCTCTAAACCAACAGTTATCATAATTTCATGTGTATAATTATAACAATAACATGTATGCGTATAAGAGTTTAAGTCTGTTAACCTGATTTTCCTGAATAAATATGGCATGGATGGATATCTTCACTGAATTACGATATAGTTTGGCATTTATTTCAAGTAGACTGAAAAGGAAATACTGAAGACATAGCCCACTTTCTGCAATGACTTAACCAATCCAGATCCTCCAAGGTCACAGAACAAGAAAAAATAACTTAGCTTCTAGGTAATTTTTGGTAAAGAAGATCTGTTTCAGAGGTGACTTTTTCATGCAGCCTAACTTAAAGCCAAGCTTTAGTTTGCTAAAATGAAACTGGCATTTTACAGAAGTTAATTTTTTAAAGAAAACTGAAACTATTCTTTTAATAACTGCAGATGCATTTCTCAGTTATAAAAACATTTAAAAATAGCTCTGGGGTTCAAAATACTATGTAGTCACAGAGTTGAAGACATTGAAATCACTCTAGCTAACTGTGTCTCTTAGTGGGTATCCTATTAATTGATGAACGTTTTCTTCAGGGAAGAATTAAAGATGGATTTTAAATATTATTGGGCATGAATATTGTTGGTAGCAAAGAAAAGAATTAATTTTTAAATATATATCAAATGCCTAGTATATGATATATATACTAGGCATTTAACAGATTCGAGTTTGTATCTCACTTCAGCAGCTTACTGGTTGAGTGAACTTGGACAATCCCCCACCTCTCTCAGCCTCAAACTTCCAATCTATAAAATGAGAATAATAGTTTATACACTTGTATGATCAAGATAATGTAAAATTTGAGATAATACAAAGTTTTTAGCATATTATCTGGCACTTAAAAAATGATAGGAGGAAAAATGCATATGGCACATTTTCTGTCCTTGAAAATTTACAAATCTAGGTAGACAAATAGATGCATTAAATAGGTAGTACTAATGAGAAGCAAGTATTATCCATCTATTATTACTCAAAGTTTATTGCCTATCTTACAAGCTGTTTTTTTTTTTTAAAGCATTTCTGTGGTTAGATACATTTGGGAAATATTGAGTACTTTTTGAGTCACAGTGTATATTTTTCTACCCAAAGCATCTGAGGTGCTCTTGGTATTGCCTCTGTGGTGAATTCAGATAGAGTAGGTATTACTTATGGATTCCACCTGCTATCATCCTTAGTTACCTGTCATCTTAAATTTAAGGGTACCCTTATACATGGATTCAGAGCATTAATGTTTAGTCCCACAAGAGTTCCCAAATTTGCTCATATACTCTCTCTTTCAATATTAAAGTCTCTATTTAAAAGTAGCCCAGGATTACAGATTTTTTTCTACTTAGAAGTGTATCTATGGAATCTAATATTCCATTATTTTAAAATAGAAATTCCATTGCTTTCTTTATGTAACCAGAAGAGATATAAATACTTCCATTAAAAAGATAAGCTGTGAAGCAAAAATTATTTAAGTCTCACATTTTGTGTTTGTTGCCTTTCCAGTATTTTTGCATTTGAGGTTCCAGAATATACTGAAATGCGGTTCTAACCTGTTGCATTCTATTTAATTTTTTAATTTTCAGTTTTCTCCAGTTCAGCACCTTCCCTCTTCTGTTAGTTGTAACAGTTCATGCAAATGTCTCTTGCTTCCTTTGTAGCTTGGTTTTTTTTCAAAGGTTATTTCTGTCTTTTTGTGCTCAGGTCTTATCTCAGTAATTTCCCCCTCCCATGGTTTTGGGAGAGAGACTGCCCACCGGTCACACTTATGGGTCCAGGTTGATTAGTGTTCTTTAGATTCAGCAAGAGGCATTCTTTTATAGTCACACCCTTGCTAATGCACTTTCATAGTGGTTTCTTTTTTATTTAGTCATTTCTCGTATTCAGAAACTTTGTCTCTTAAGTACTCTTCTTCAGCAAGGTTTTCTGAAGCAGCTAACAGCTGCTCTAGTTATCTTAGAGAAACCTCACAATTTACCTACCTCTATCATAGTGCTGATTTTTAAGTGTTTTAATTACATTTGTTGATTTCATCTTGAAACTGAGCTCCTTAAATGCAGATAGCATCTTTTTTCTCTCTCTCCCTCTGAGGCACGGTGTCTTGGCAGCAGAAAATTTGGTCAACTCCCACTTTAATGGTAAAAATTCAGATTGATTAAATGTAAATCATGGAATTTACTTATTTCAGAATATGACATCTGATCAGTCATTTCATCTGCAGAAGTGTAGTACAGATGCCAGGTGGTCCAGTGCCTACTAATTCTTACAAAGAAACCAGTTGGAAGAATAATTGTTTGATTTTTGAGTGATTAGAGAAACTCTGAACAAAATAACTAGATGTTATTTAATAATAAATGGGGGAATTACATTCAAAATCACTTCAGTTCCTAATAAATGTTTTCAGATATGAAAGTAAAACATATGAATCCAATAAGCACACCTGTTTACAATTTAGTCCCTATTTAAATCACCATATCTCACTTTTGTCCTGTCTTTCTGGTTTGTACTTTACTTCCACCTTCATGCTCCATAGTCTTTTCATTTTTGCCATATTTCATAGCCTACATGCCTAAATTGTTTCCCAAACCCAGTTTTCTGACAGATTAAATATTCTAGCAGATGCAATTTTAATGATTACTATGTTTTTCATACTAATAGTGTAAAATGGTATTTAAAATATTGATAATGCAGTATTAGACATTATAATCTATAGCCAATTAGAAGTTAGAAACAGAGGTAGTTTTTTGTCGTTGTTGTTGTTTTGAGGCGGAGTTTCACTCTGTCACTCAGGCTAGAGTGCAGTGGCACGATCTTGGCTCACTGCAACTTCCACCTCCCAGATTCAAGCTCCCGCCTCAGCCTCCCAAGTAGCTGGGACTACAAGTGCACACCATCACACCCAGCTAATTTTTGTATTTTTAGTAGAAATGGGGTTTCGCTATGTTAGCCAGGCTGGTCTCAAACTCCTGACCTCAGGTGATCCACCCACCTTGGCCTCCCAAAGTGCTGGGATTACAGGCGTGAGCCACCGCGCCCGGCCACAGAGGTAGTTTTTTAAAAATCAGTTTAAAAGGAGGCTCTGTTTAGGGCCTGCTCTCTTTTACCCTCTATGAATGGGTAAGAGATAAAACATTATTATCTGCATGCTGTATAACCCAGAAGTTTTGAGGTGATGGAGTTCTGTAGAACAGGCAAGTTGCTATCAGCTATTCTTTGGGAAGGGAGAGGCCCTTACCTACTTCATTTCCAGCTTTCACAAAGAGCAAGAGACACTTAGAACTATTCAACTAGCCCTAGATCTTCTCTGGAATCTTTTGACACGCATATACTTTTGAGGTCTTCTCTACCCTTGATAATAGGGATAAGAAAGTAGTTTCAAAACAAATAAATTCTCTACTCTGCCCTAAGTAGAAAGCTAGAGAAAATTTAAGTTGTAATTGATGGAAGAATTTATGAGAAACAACCACAGGCACACAAAATTTTATCAAAATCAAAATAAACTATTTTGAGTTGAAAATTCAGTTGAAAAATCATAATAATCCTCTCTAACTATACTATAATGAAGTCTGACTATTAAGAGTACAAAGCTATAGCCAAGGTACCACATTTGTTTACAGTTTAATTCTAAGAATACAGTTTAAAAAAAAGATCTAAGAGAAAATGTTCTTGAGGGAGACACATGTCAAATTAAGTCTATAGAGGTAAACTAAGTAGTTTATTCTGCCTTTCTTCTTATCCTCGTTTTCTTTTTCTGTGGGTGTCTGAAAGCATTTTGAGTATATTTACTGTAAACTGACACTTGTAGTCTCCTTACATAGTGATATTGGAAGCAACAAAAACTAGATGGGAATGGCTAAGGAGAAATTTTGGTGAATAAAAGCAGATAATACAGAAATTATAATTATATACAATGTTTGTGGTCACATGAAAATTTTCATAACCAGTTACGAAAGTAATGTTCAGTTGTCAATAATTGAGAAATAGGCATAAGAAGAAAATAAAGATCAACTGTAATTACATCATGCAGTAAAAATCACTTGAAATTTTAATGTTTTTTATTTATTTTTCTGTGTAAGTAAATGTAAGTTTTTTGACACAATTTTGATCTCATTCTTCTATATCCTGATTTTCCTTTTACCTGACATTAGATCATCAGTATATTCTCATGTCACTAAATATTCTTCGAACATTGTATGTTTTTCATAGTTCATAGAATCCCATCCCATCAGGTGAATGAACCAGTATCTGTTTATCCAACTCCCTGTTGTGAGACAAAGTTTGTTTTCAACTTGTTACTGTTGTAATACTGTGGAGAACATTTTTGAACATAAATTTTTACATATATATCTGATTATTTCCTTAAGAAAAGTATTTGTAATAGAATTAATTGGTCATCACTTTTAAGGCTTTTTGTTTATATATTTCAAATATTTTTCCAGACTTTTAATGCATATATTCAAATATTTCTACAGAAAGATTGCACAACAGCAGCAGATGACAAGCTATTTTATCATACCTTATTAACACTAGAAATTATCTTAAAATTTTTTGTTTACATTTATTTGATTACTAGTGAGGTTATGCATTTTTTCATATGATTTATGAAAATTATGTATAACACACTGTTTCCATCACAGATCCAAACGATCAAAGATGTTGCTGGAGATAAATAGGCAGAAGGAAGAAGAGGACCTCAAATTACAATTGCAACTTCAAAGACAGAGAGCCATGAGACTTTCCCGAGAATTGCAGCTGAGTATGCTCGAAATAGTTCATCCAGGTGAGTGGCAGTATCAACTTTATAAATATAAGAATATTTAGGTTATCTTTTAACAAACCAAGTTTTCTAGCTACGTGATGATTTTTTTTTAAATTTGGACTTTTGTCCTTTTTCTCTGTTTTTCAGATAAACTTTATTAGATCTTCTGAGTTCAAAAATGGTTACTGTTTTTTCAATTCAGACCTATTAGTTGACGATGAACAATCTCCCTACCAGTTTTTTTTCTTATCCTTCAGATAATTTAGTGAAACATAAAAATGTATGCATAAAGATAGCTGTTAGAGAAACAAAGATACTTCTTGAACTGAAACAAGGAGTTGGAATATTATTACATTCTGCCATCAGAGCTTAACTCATTCCTTAGTACAAATGTTGTGACATCTTCTTGCCGCCTTTGACAGACTAAGCTGAAATTAATAAGAAGATGTGGTCTGAGAGGTCTTAGTGGTTTCAATATTATCTTCAAATTATTTTACCTGTCTTCTTGTTATTCAATCCAGGGTCCTTCACTAGCCCTTTATTTCACTTCATCTCCATTAAATATAGATGTTTTCTAGGGTTCCATCCTCATCTTATTCCTGTCATTTTGCTCTTCCTGGGGTATCCATCCATAACTGCAGCTCAACTCTCAGCTGAGTGCTGAGCAGTCTCAAATCTGGTCTCCATCTTCACCTACTCTCCTAAGCTCTTAGAGCAAAATTGCCCAAGAGAAATTTTTACAAAAATGAAAGGTTGTATATCTGTACCATCCAGTAGGGTAGCCAGTGGCTAGAGATGGCTATTGAGTATTTGAAATATGGCTAGTGCACTGAAGGACCTGAATTTTAATTTTACTTTATTTTAACCCAAGTAGCCACTTGTGGATAGTTTCTACTCTATTGAATAACACACCTCTGTAGCCAACTGCCTATTGGATCCAGCTTTACCTGGATATCCACAGGCATCCCAAACACCAAAGTCATTGTCTTACCCCTCAGATTTCCTTTTCCTTTATTCCCCATCTCAGGTAATGGCACCAACAACTTACTCAGTTTCCCATTTGAGACATCCTGGAGTCCTTTCCCTCTTTTACCTCCATATCCAATTGATCATTAAATTATATCAGTTTCTTATACTCCCCCAAATACGCCCCCCTTTTTATTAACAATTCTACTGCCTTATTCTGTCACATATGTACGGGGAACCCTGGGCTGTATGCTGAGCAACTCCAAGAAAGCAAAAAGAAAGTCATCTGTATAACTGACTGAGTGACTTAAGAGAAATTTGGAAGCATGTAGAGTAGAGAACACATACACACATTTTGCCCTTTCCCTCTGGTGGTACTGAATGACTTCTTAATCATGTACTTAGGAATTTTTTTTTTTTTTTTTTTTTTTAGTGTTCTTTGTGTCGGATTTTCAGCCATTTTCTTATTACTCTACCACAAAAATATTATATGAGTTCTTTCTGTGAAGAAGCTGCATAATCTGGGAAAGCTTTGTTTCTAAAATCTTAGAACCATGGTAAAATAATAGAATTGGGAAAATTAGTGAACAATATTGACAAAAATAAAAAGAATGCAAGATTATTATTATCATTGTCCTGATTCCAGAACTTAAGAAAGCATGGCAGTGAGTATGTTGTAATAGTGTCTATCATCTTTTTAGGTCAGGTGGAGAAACACTATCGGGAAATGGAAGAGAAATCAGCATTGATTATCCAGAAACATTGGAGAGGGTACAGGGAAAGGAAAAATTTTCACCAACAGAGGCAGTCTCTCATAGAGTATAAAGCAGCTGTCACACTTCAAAGAGCAGTGAGTCTAATGTAGTGAAAAGAGCTCTGAATCAAGAGGCAAAAACATGAGTTCAAAACTGACTTTGCTAATTACCTGTTGTAAAGCCTTGGTCAAGACACTTAGTTTTCTTGAGCCTTAGTTTTTTCTTTTTTAAAAGAAAAACCCCTTACCTCTGGCTGAGCTGATTTTGACACTCAGTCCTTAGTACTGCCTTAGAACCTTGTACATCATTTACTATACTGCAGTGTTGTTTTGTTAATTATTTCCCTTCTTACTTGGGCTGTGAGTTCTTCAAGAATAAGGAGCTAAGTCTTATTGTTGTCAGCTGATCACATGTGCTTGATGTATGAATAGATGTTTACCCTTACCCTTTTCACTCAGTTGTTATGTGGATCAGATACCCTAATTTATGGGAATGTATTTTGTAAATTACAAAGTTCTGTGCAAGTGCAGCATGTGATATTTGATTTTTTTAATGCACAGATGAGATATTAGGTATATTTAGATCATTATAACATTTTAATTGTAGAATTGTATTTTTTTTTTTTTTGAGACGGATTCTTGCTCTGTTGCAAGGCTGAAGTGCAATGGCACGATCTTGGCTCACTACAACCTCCGCCTCCCAGGTTCAAGCAATTCTCCTGCCTCAGCCTCCCGAGTAGCTGGGACTACAGGCATGCACCACCACACCCATCTAATTTTTGTATTTTTAATAGAGACAGGGTTTCACCATATTGGCCAGGATGGTCTCGATCTCTAGACCTCGTGATCTGCCCACCTCGGCCTCCGAAAGTGCTGGGATTACAGGCGTGAGCCACCGTGCCTGGCCTCTTATTCTTAAATATCAATCTTTCTGTGATCTCTCTAGAGCATAGTACTATTTTGTTGCCTTGGAATTTAATGACCAGTTTTCCTAACATCCAGTTGTTCTCCTATACATGGCTAACTTTCATATTAGGATTTCAGGTCCTATAGCATTTAGCTTAACAATCCCTTACTGAATTTTTAGGTCAATTTCAGTTTTCTACTGTGATAGATTTTGAACAGTCTCTGTGATTAACTTTTTACAAAGTTTTTTTTTTTAATCATCCAAAAAACATTGTAGAATAAATACTAGAGAAATAGGAAGAGATGCCTGCCTCCTACTCCTTCTTCAGGCTCTTCTGGGGATCTCAGATTGTATCTGCAACAAACAGTCCTGCACCATCACTGTATCACACGTACTCCTGATTTTTACCTTCTGCTAAACAAAGCCATCTAAGGGTTAACCAGTTGATATTAGGGTTGGAGACACTTCCTTTGGAGGAAGCTTTGGCTTCTTTCTAATACTTTTACCTCATAAATACCTCCTTTTTAAAGTCTTCCTTGTCATAGAAATAGCTGGGCCCTTATTAAGTTGACTTACTACCTTGCCTGATTTAGATGACCTCAATACTTTGTAAAAGTATCCTGTACTGTAAAGTGAAATATCCTGGTTTGCCTACCATTTCTTAGAGAAAAAATTAGGGGTCATCATAGGAACATATCTGAAGGCTATGAAGGCAAGGTTGTTTTGGCTTTTATACTTTCCATTGGCACAAAAGGAAGATTAGTCACATTTGCCTCATATCTCCTCTAGCTAAGAAAAGGAATGAGTCTCTGTTTAAGAGCAAAAAGGGATGGGTCAAGGTCATGTTTATAGTCTTTGCATCTCATTAATAAAAATAAGATGAAGTCAAAGCAAAGTTAGCCAAAATGGAAAAGGAAATAAGAGGGTTACTTTTTTTTTTTTTTAAGAGACATGGTCTCACTCTGTCACCCAGGCTGGAGTACAGTGGTGTGTTCATAGTTCATCACAGCCTTGAACTCCTGGGCTAAAGTGATCCTCCTGCCTCAGCCTCCCTAAGTGCTGAGATTATAGGCATGAACCACCATGCGTGGCCAAGAATTACTTTCAAAGAAGGAAAAGAGAAAGAAAAATGGGAAAGTACACTGAGAAAATAAATAGAAAAATAGAGAAAATTAAAACAAGGCAATAGTCAATAAAGGATACATTTTGCCATATTTTTAAAGCGTCCTTTTCTTTCCTTTTCTTTTCTTTTTTCTTTTCTTTTGAGACAGAATCTCTCTCTGTCTCCCAGGCTGGAGTGCAGTGGTGCAATCATACCCCACTGGAGCCTTTATCTGCGAGGCTCAAGAGATCCTCCCACCTCAGCCTCCACAGTAGCTGAGACTACAGGCTTGCACCACCAGGCCCAGCTAATTTTTTTTTTTTCAGTAGAGACTAAGTCTCACTCTGTTCTCCAGGGTGGTCTCCAACTCCTGAGCTCAAGTGATCCTCCCACCTCACCCTCCCAAAGTGCTGGAATTACAGATGTGAGCCACTGCGCCTGGCCTAAAGTATCCTTTTCTAAGACACACTAGAGATCTGCACTGTTCAATAAAATAATCATTAAGCATACGTAGCTGGCTATGGAGAACTTGACATGTAGCTAGTCCAAATTGAAATGTGTTGTAAGTGTAAAATACCCACCAGATTTTGAAAATGTAGCATGAAAAAGAAGTGTAAAGTATCTCAGTAATACTTTTTTATATTGATTACATGATGAAATACTAATATTTTGTGTATATTGTTGTATTATATAACTGAGTAAATATTGTTTCGCCCATTTTTTATTTTCTTAATGTGACTACTAGAAAATTTAAAATTACATATATGATTCACCTTATATTTCTGTTGGCACTGCAACTGATCTTGCTAAGAAAAAAATGGGAAATAATTCATTAGCCTCATTGAAAGTAATATACCAGCCTGGGCAATGTCACAAAACCTCATCTCTACTAAAAATACAAAAATTAGCCAGGTGTGGTAGCATGTACTGGTAGTCCCAGCTACTCTGGAAACTGAAGTGGGAGAAAATCACCTGAGCCTGGGAAGTTGAGGCTGCAGTGAGCTGTGATCACACCACTGCACTCTAGCCTGGGTAATAGGAATAAGACCCTGCCTCAAAAAAAAAAAAAAAAAAAAGTAATATAAATGAGTAGGAATATCCTTTCAATGAGTGTGTCCCTCAGGAAGAACTGGTTATTAGTGTCCTTGGCAGGAAAAGAAAGGCCAGAACAGTTATCCACCTTCTGTTTCTCTCTTACTTGATGCAAAAACAGAGGCATTGTTTCTCCAGGAGCTAAAAATTGGGGAAATTTGCTAAAAGAGAAAAATCAAGGAAAGGGGAGAATAGAAAGAAAGAAGAGAGTCTCAACAGAAGGATGCAAGCACAGTTGAAAACTCAAGTACCATACTGAAAACAAGGCCGGGCACGGTGACTCATGCTTGTAAATCCCAGCACTTTGGGAGGCTGAGGCGGGAGGATCACTTGAGCTCAGGAGTTTGAGACCAGCCTAGGACACATAGTAAGACTCTTTCTCTATAAAAAATTAGCTGGGCTTGGTGGCACATACCTGTAGTCCCGGCTACTCGGGAGGCTGAAGTGGGAAGATCACTTGAGCCCAGGAGGTTGAGGCTGCAGTGAGCCATAATCAAGCCACTGCACTCCAGCCAGGGTGACAGAGTGAGACCCTGTCTTAAAAAAAAATACCAAAAAGTAAGAGTACTAGGGAAATTTTCTAAACCGCTTCTTAGTGCCCACTCTTAAATATCAGCTGAAAGATAAGTATCACTGAATATCTAAGGAAAGACAAAGACAAAACAAATGGAATAAAACTATTTGGTAGAATATAAACATTGCAGGTATAAGGAAAAATTTTTTTTAATCTGTTACTAATATCCTCAGAGAGATAAGGAAAGGTAATATATGAAACAAAACCAAGATACCGTATAAAATGGAGCACACAGAATAAAATTTGACAGGGAAAACTGAAAGACTAATAAAAGGACTGTGTGGGGGAAAAGTTAAAGAAATCTCACAGAAAGCAAGGAAAAAAGATTTTGCCAGTGGCACACACCTGTAATCCCAGCTACTCAGAAGGCTAAGGCAGCAGGATGGCATTAGCTCAGGAGTTCTAGGCCGGCCTGGTCAACATATGAAATATCATTAGAAAAAGAAAAAAAGGTAGAATCTTTAATTTAAAAAAAAAAAAAAGATGGATAGAAAAGACTACCAGTCTAGGAGGTCAAACAGCCAAACATTTGAAGTCAAGAACAAGAAAAAACAGAAGATGGAAAATCAAATAACTTAAGATTTCCAAGAAGTGAATGTCATGAATTTTAGATTAAGGGGACCAATTAAGTGTCCAATACAGTGACAGAAACACTTCTACATTTGTTTCATAATACTGTAAGATGTACTAGGAACAAAAGGACTTCTTGACAGGAACACTGGAAGCTAAAAAGTATTGAAGTAAGATTGTCACATATTTGAAGGAAAATGATTTCCAACTAGAATTCTATACCCAACTAAATTATTAATTAAAGATAAGGACAGACCAAAGACATTTTTAGATAAGAGGGAATAACCTGAGAAGGAAGGCAACATGGAATCCAAGAAACACAAGGGAAAGATGAAAAGTAGTCACCGAGATGATGGTGAATGGAGACCACAGGATGACAGCTATGCCCAAGGTATAGAGAGCAGTCAATCCAAATTACAGCAGGTCAGGAAGCTCGAGAAAATGTGTCCAAGAAAATGAATTTGATAGAATGGCTGCTGTAGTTTAATGTGTAGAAAATTAGGGCAGAGTTTGTAAAATATAATCGGTAGTATGGAAAACAAAGCATGGGAGAAAAGAGAATTAATAATTCCAGAGAAAATAAAAATGTGCAAGGAAGGAAAAGTAATTATAGTATACTATATTGTTCAAAAGTGAATAGCCTTTATGTGGTCACAATTTTGTAAACATTGAACATTAATTTAACTAAAATTATGATGTAATAATATAGGATGGATGGGGAGTAGAAACAGTGAAAGATAGCTAAATTCATACCTTTCATACAAGAAAATCAATAGATGATACCTATATCTGAAAAAAAATCACAGAAAAATAGATGGAGCTAAATATCAAAAGAATAACCTGAATTAAATTGTTGCCCTTGAATCAGGGGACAGGGTAAGTGGGTAACTCTAGTAAGAATTCTAGTAATTCTTATGAAACTGACAAATTAAACAATAGCATTCTAGTAATTCTTACAAAACTGACACATTAAACAATAGAGTTACATCAGCAAACTTTTCAGGGGAGGGCTATATAATAAAATATTTTAGGCTTTGCAGGTCATGTAGTGTGTCACATGTATTCAGTTATAGCACAAAAGCAGCCAATGAGCATGGCTGTGTTCCAATAAAATGTTATTTGTAGAGGTGGGACGCGATGGCTCACGTCTGTAATCCCAGCTCTTTGGGAGGCCGAGGCGGGCAGATCACAAGGTCAAGAGATCACAGCCTGGCTAACATGGTGAAATCCCATCTCTACTAAAAAATACAAAAATTAGCTGGGTGTGGTGGTGCATGCCTGTAATCTCAGCTACTCAGGGGGCTGAGGCAGGGGAATTGCTTGAACCTGGTGGGGTGGAGGTTGCAGTGAGCTGGGATTGTGCCACTGCACTCCAGCCTGGTAACAGAGCAAGACTCCATCTCAAAAAAAAAAATGTTATTTGTAAACATTAGATTTTGAATCTCATATAATTTTACATGCCACTAAATATTCTTTTATAATTTTACGTGCCACTAAATATTCTTTTCCCTTTAAATTAACAATGTAAAATGAAAAACAAAACAAAACAAAAAAAACAAAAACAAAATCACACACACATTTTTAGCTCTCAAGCCCTATGAAAACAGGCAGCAGGCTGGATTTGGCCTGTGGGCCATGATTTGCTGACCCCTGCTTTAAACAATGTGAACATGTAACTTTGATGAAAATAAAAACTACGAAGACACGAGCAGAGTGAAAACAATTGGAAAGAATAATTGCAGATTTGTCCCATATAATGCCTATTACAAAATTTCTTTTTACCAGAGTCCATTCTGAAGGACATGAGAAAGAATTCAGACAGAAATATACTGTCTCCTTGGTGTTTACAATCATCTAGGCTGTGTAGAATTAAGACCCCTTTTTTCTATAGACATAGAACCTGTCCTCTAGAGATCAAGTGCCTTGCCCAGAATCATAGCTTATAAGGGACTAGAATTGAGACTAGAATCTAATGCTTTTTTTTCCTCTTCATTGCTTACTGCACAAATAATACGTGACTATATCCTTGTAAAAAGCACTACAGAAGACTGTATATTTTAAAAGTCACTGTTCTCCTGCATTTTGTCACAGTCCCATTCCCCTCCTTATACACACTCAGAGTTAATCATTATTGCAATGTGATCACTACCATATGTTGTAGTGAGAAAATAGTTCTATTAGTTAGGGGAGAAAAATCACAAACCTTCATTTTTTTTTCTTCCAGGCACTTAAATTCCTAGTGAAGTGCCGTAAGAAAAAGAAACTATTTGCTCCTTGGCGAGGACTCCAAGAACTCACTGATGCACGCCGAGTTGAACTGAAGAAACAAGTGGATGACTATGTCAGAAGACATTTGGTATGAAGCTTCTGTACCATATCAGTATTACATTATTCCAATGCATGATATTGATAACTGTACACACACATATATTTTGTGTGTGTGTGTGTGTGTGTGTGTGTGTGTGTACATTTATTGCTGGTATAAGGTAATGCATTGGCTTTACCATAGAAGTAATGGTATATCTTTTTCTAGTTACGTAGCCATAGAGGTATAGTCAGTAGTGAAGGAGACTCTGCTTTAAATCAGTTTTTTCCCATACTATGTCAATAAGACTTGTTCATTGCTTCTTTTGCAATAGTACAGTAAAACTCGGACTATTTTGAACCTTCCAGAAAGAGTATATGTAACTGTCAATCAATGATTATTCATTCTTACATTTGTTGGACTACTAATGTACCTCCAGAAGCCAATAAGATATAGCATTTGACTATTTGCCTCTTATGATCTTACCACAATAATACTGCTAGCACCTTTATCCCAATAGAAATGTCCATATCTTTGACTTTCTATGACCACAGTATGGCAGGTCACCTGCTATTCACTTCTCCCACCTGAATTCTTGACCATCTACTCCTATGTGTCTTCAAAGGTCATTTCCCTTTCTGCCTTGGGAGTAACTCCCCACTCCTGTCATTAATTTTAATCAGGTGCACCTTTGCTGATTACCTCTACTTTCTTTTCTCTTACTGCTTCTCCCGTGCTTTCACACTTATGTAATTTTATGGAGAAAGCAGTTTATACATTTCAATCTATCAGAATTATTCCCTCATTTGAACCAAGCACTCATGGTGTATCTTGGTACTTTTCACGAGTTTTGTTGTGATTGTGGTGGTGTTGTTTGTGCCTGAGTTCATTCTCTCTCTCTCACACACACACACACATACACACACATACACACACACAGATACACACACAGACTTCTAAAATTTGAAGGTTCTGGATAACTGATGTTAGAGGCTTGATGTGATATTTAGGGAGTCCTATCATTCACCCTTTCATTCCTCCAGAGCGCCCAAAATGAAAGGACTTTTTGTAACAAACAAACAAAAACTACTGTACAAATGGAAATGAAGTACAAATATATTAGTAGCTGAGCATGTATCTGGTAACCACTGGAACACAGCAATGGTAAAACCTGACTTGGATAGCAAAGCTTAGTCCAGGAAGTGTAAATAAGCCCTCTTACTTTCCGCTTCTGCTAATCTGGATTTAGGGACCTAAAACCTAATGGAGTCTGTGGAGAAAGAGAGGAGGAAAAGACTACCCTTCTATGTCAGGCCCTCTGTGATTACCATAAAGAGGTAGACAATGGAAAAAGTTCTGACATTTGTTTCTGGCCAAGATGGAGTAACAGGGACTAGATTTACTTCCTGCCTGAAACAACCAGAAAAAGAAACAAACAGATAAAATGTATGAAATCGTTTTCAAGACCCTGGACATCAGACAACAAAGAACAATAATCTCTGAGAGGGAACAAAGCAAGCCCTATAATTACCCCAGCTTACTGTCTTGAAAGAGCTTCTAGGCCATAGCTCAAGGAAGAGAACAGAGAAGAGCTCTTTAGAATCCTTGAGTTAAGGAGATGGCACTGAGAGTCAGGTGACACCAAGGGAACTAGACTTCATAGAACAGAGTACCAGAGTAAAGAGAGCTGCAAAGAGAGAGAACCCCAGATACCTACAGAATCTACCCCTTGAGTATTCTCCAGAATACTAATCAGCATGTACATGTGAGGAAATTATCCAAAACCAAATTATCCAGTCATCTGAAAAGGTAAGACGGAAGTGTGTCTGGAACTCACATAGGTCCAGGAATAGTATCTGTTCCCATCAAATACGCTGGAGAAACTCATAATTCACAGGGTATTGTGAAGAGTACTCAGGAAGACCTTCCCTTAATAGTAGATTATGATTAGCCTAGACGGCTCCATCCTGCCAAACAAATTATAAAATCAAGAGTCAAAAAAAGATTAAAATGTTTTCATGTAATTTAACAGCATCCCAAAAAAAGACTCAAAATTTTAAGAAATATCAAAATATCCAGCACCCAACAAGGTAAAAGTCACAATGTCTAGCAGCTAATCAAATATTAAAGGCATGCATGGAAGTAGGAAAACAGGACCCATAATGAGGAGGATATTCAGTCAAACCAACCCAGAAATTACATAGATGTTAAAATTGGCAGAGAAGGGCATTAAAACAGTCATTATAACTGTATTCTATATGTTCAAAAAGTCAAGTAGAAAGATGGAAAATGTAAAAAAAATACCTGAATCAAACTCCTAGAGATAAAAACTTCAAAGTATGGTGTGAAAAATATACTTGATTAAAATAATAGCAGATTAGACTTTGCTGGATGGAAGATTAATATAGGTGAAGCCATAGTAGTAGATACTGCACAAAATGAGTCACAGAGAGGGGAAAAAAGAGAAAAATATTTGAAAAGACCATTACTGAGCTGTGGGACTGTAAGTGGCCCAGTAAATGAAAACTTGGAATCCCTGAAGGAGATGTAGAGAAAAATAATGGCTGAAAACTTTCCAAACTAAAAATGATAAGCCCATACCCAAACCAGTTAAGGTACATGGAAAAAACTGTGCCAAGGAATATCATAATCAAAATTGTCAAACCAGTGATACAGTGAAAATCTTAAAAACAAAAAAATTTTTTTATACATATATTTTTTATTATACTTTAAGTTCTAGGGTACATGTGCACAAGGTGCATGTTTGTTACATATGTATACATGTGCCATGTTGGTGTGTAAAAAAATTTTTAAATGTTACGTAAAGACAAAGATTACATTGCTCAGTAGGAACAGTGCAAGCAAGAAGATACCTTTTTTTTTTTTTTTTTTTTTTTGAGACAGAATTTCGCTGTTGTCGCCCAGGCTGGAGTGCAGTGGCGCAATCTCTGCAACTGCCGCCTCCCGGGTTCAAGTGATTCTCCTGCCTCAGCCTCCCAGGTAGCTAGGATTACAGGCGCCTGCCATCATGCTCAGCTAATTTTTGTATTTTTGGTAGAGATGGGGTTTCACCATGTTTACCAGGCTGGTCTCGAACTCCTGACCCCAGGTGATCCACCCATCTCAGGCTCCCAAAGTGCTGGGATTATAGGCATGAGCCACCGCCCCCGGCCAAAGATATCTTGCTTTAAAGTACTGAAAGGAAAAAAAGTTGTCAACCTAGAATTCTGTAGCTGGCAAAAAAATATTGTTAAAAAAAAAGACTTTTTCAGACATACAAAAGCTGAAAGACTTGATCACCAGTACACTTGCACTACCAAAAATGTTAAATCCTTAAAGTTGTAAAGGATTTAACATTGCAGAAATGTTAAATTCTTTTTATTTGTATAGATTGAAGGAGTAAAAATGCACATTTACATGCCTATATTGCAAGCTCCTGCCCAGCAAAATAAACAGTCAACAGTAAACAGCCTATAGAATGGGAAAAAATAGTTGCAAGCTATACATCTAACAAAGGGCTAATATCTAGAATCTACAAGGAACTCAACTCAAGAAGAAAAAGACAACCCCATTAAAAAGTGGGCAAAGCCAGATGCTGTGGCTCATGCCTGTAATCTCAGCACTTTGGAATGCCAAGGCCAGGAGGATTGCTTGAGCCCAGGAATTCGAGACCAGCTTAGGCAACATGGTGAGACCTGGTCTCTACAAAAAATTTAAAAATTAGCCAGGCATAGTGGTGCCTGTCTGTGGTCCCAGCTACTTGGGAGACTGAGGTGGGGCGATCACTTGAGCTCAGGAGGTTGAGGCTGCAGTGAGGCATGTTCATGCTACTGCACTCCAGCCTGTGTGGCTGAGTGAGACCCTGTCTCAAAAAAAAAAAAAAAGTGGGCAAGAAACATGAACAGACGTATATACAAGTGGTCAACAAACAATGAAAAATGCTCAATATCACTAATCATCAGAGAAATGTAAATTAAAATCATAATAAATAATCATATTATACCAGTTAAAATGGCTATTACTACAAAGTCAAAAACAACAGATGTTAGCAAGGATGTGGAGAAAAGGGAACACTTACACACTGTTGGTGGGAATGTAAATCAGAAATGTTAAGTTCTTTAAGGTGTAAAAGACTTAACATTTCTGTTTAAAATGATGCCAGGAAAAGATACCAGAGAGAAATCTGGCTCTACATAAAGAAATTAAGAGCACTGGAAATGGTCTTTACAGCCATGTGTCACATAATGAATTTTCAGTCAGTGTTGGACCGTATATACAACAGTGGTCACATAATATTGTAATGGTATATTTTTACTGGACATTTTCTATATTTATATATGTTTACATATACAAAAACTTACCATTGCATTAAAATTGCTTACTGTATTCAATACAATAACATGCTGTACAGATTTGTAGCCTAAGAGCAATAGGGTATACCACATAGCCTACATATGTAGTAGTCTATACCATTTAAGTTTCTGTAGGTACACTCAATGACATGCGCACAGTGACAGAATCACCTAACAGCACATGTATAGCAAACTAATTATTGACAGAGATATACAGTTAATGCAGAAAAACTGGAGCAACTGGCTATTCACATGTCAAAAAAATTGAACTTGAAGCCATACTTCACTTCATATGCAAAATTTAACTCAAAGTAGATCATAGGCCTAAATGCAAAACCTAAAACTATAAAACTTCTAAAAGGAAACAATGGAGAAATATTGTGACCTTTCTTGAATACAATACCAGAAGCATGATCCAAAAAGGAAAATTTGATATATTGGCTTTATTGAAATTTAAAACTTCTCTTCATAAGACACCATTAAGAGAATTAAAGAAACAAGGCAAAGATTGGGAGAATATCATTGCCAAGCATATATTTGATAAAGGTCCTATATCCATAATATAGAAAGAACTCTCAAAACTAAACAGTAAGAAAACATATGAACTAGTTGTTTTGTTTTTTAAATGGACAAAAGCTTTGAACAGATACTTCACCAAAAGATAGATGACAAATAAACACATGAAAAATGCATCATTAATCACTAAGGAAAATGCACATTAAAACCACAATAAGGGCCCAGCACAGTGGCTCATACCTGTAATCCTAACACTTTGGGAGGCCAAGGTGGGAGGATTGCTTCAGCCCAACAGTTTGAGACCAGCCTGGGTAACATAGTGAGACCCTATCTCTATTTTTTTTAATAAAAATTTAAAATTTTTCAAAAAATAACCCACAGTAAGATACTTCATACCTGTTGGAATTTTAAAAATGGAACATGCCAAAGGTTAGCAAGCATGTGGCAGAGTCATCACTTAGGGGAATGTAAAATAGTACAACTACTTTGGAAGACAGTTCAACAGTTTCTTTAAAAATTAAACATACATCTATCATATGATTCAGCCATTCTACTCCTAGATATTTACCCCAGAGAAAAAGAAATATATGTCCATACAGACACTTGTACATGAATGCTCATGGCCAAAAACTAGAACCATGGAGTACCATTCAGCATGTATAAAGGAATAAATTGATACTCTCAACAACATGGATGAATTTCTGGCCGGGCATGGTGGCTCACGCCCATAATTCCAGCACTTTGAGAGGCCAAGGCAGGTGGATCGCTTGAGCCCAGGAGTTCGAGGCTGCAGTGAGCAGTGATGGCACCACTGCACTCTATCCTGGGTGAGAGAGTGAGACCCTGTCTTCAAAAAAAATTTTTAAAGAAAAAGAAAAAAAAAACGGGGATGAATCTCAAAATAATTATGCTAAATGAAAGAAGCCAGACAGAATAGAATACATTCTTTATGATTCCCTTTATGTAAATTCTAAAAATATAAACTAATCTATAGTAACATTAAATAGATAAGTAGTTGCTTGGGATAAGTAGTTGGTGGATGGGTAGGATGAGGATAATGGTTTACAAAAGGGCACAAGGAAACGTAGTGATGAACTAGGTATGTGTATGTCAAAGCTTAGCAAATTGTACCCTTTCAATATTTGCTGTTTAGTATATGTTATTTTTACGTCAATAAAGCTATATTTTTTAAAAAGTTGTTTTAACCTAAATGCTTAAAAAAAAATTTAGGGGTCCTGAGATTTTAAAAATAATCAGCCTGGCCACCAATAAAACATGGCCAATGAATCTCTTCTTTTTAATTATTATTATACTTTAAGTTCTGGGATACATGTGCAGAACATGCAGGTTTGTTACATAGGTATACATGTGCCATGGGTGGTTTGGGACTCATCAACCTGTCATCTACATTAGGTTTTTCTCCTAATGCTATCCCTCCCTTAGCTCCCCACCCCCCGATAGGCCCCAGTGTGTGATGGTCCCCTCCCTGCGTCCACGTGTTCTCGTTGTTCAACTTCCACTTATGGTTGAGAACATGCAGTGTTTGGTTTTCTGTTCTTGTATTAGTTTGCTGAGAATGATGGTTTCCACCTTCATCCATGTCCCTGCAAAGGACATGAACTCATCCTTTTTTATGGCTGCATAGTATTCCATGGTGTAAATGGCCAGTGAATCTCTTAAGTGCTGATCAATCATATTAGCAACTCCTCCCTTAGCCAAACACCAGAACCGAGTTGGAGAGAGGGGCAGAACCACAACTGAAAGATTTTTCCTGTGAGCAGAGGTAGAATGAAGACAGACAGAAGCATGCCTCCTCTCCAACAAACAGATAATCAGTTCCTAAGCTCTGTAGAGAGGACTATATTGCTTTTAACAGTTTTAATCATTTACAAATTTAATCACCTTTATAAAAATTACATACCCAAGCCCCACACACCCCAAGAAATTCTGATACAGTAAGTTTTGTGTGGCCTCATGTATCTGTATTTTCAAAATTTATTTATTTTCAGGGTGGTAAAATAGATAAAATATAAAAATTACCATTTTAACTATGTTTAAATGTAGTTTGGTAGCATTAAGTACGTTCATATTGTTTGTGCAAGCTTCACCACCATCCCATCTTCAGAACTTTTTTCATCTTGCAGAATGGAAACTCTGCATCCATTAAACACTAACTCACCATTCCCTCACTACCCAGCTCCTGGCAACCACCATTCTACTTTCTGTCTCTATGAATTTGCCTACTCTAAGTACCTCATGAGTAGAATCATACTTCATTGTTTCAGTTAGTATAATGTCTTCAAGGTTCATGTTTTAGCATATGTCGGAATTTTCCACTTTTAAAGGCTGAATAATATTCCATTATATATACTACATTTTGTTTATCCAAGGAACACTTGGGTTCCATCCACCCTTTGGCTATTGTGAATAATGCTACTGTGACCATGTGTGTACAAATATCTGTGTGTGTACTTGCTTTCAATTCTTTTGGGTGAGTATCCGAAATGGAAATGCTAGATTGTATGCTAATTCTTTTTAAAAATTTTTTTGAGGAACTGCCATACTGTTTTCCATAGTGGCTGTACCATTTTACATTTCTACCAGTCACACACAGGGTTCCAGTTTCTGTACATCCTTGTCAACATTAGTAATTTTTGTTGTAGTCATTGTTTTTGATAGCAGCTAATAGATATGAAGTCGTATCTTATGGTTTGAACTTGCACTTTCCTAATTAGTGATTTTGAGCATCTTTTCATGTGTTTATTGGCCGTTTCTTTATCTTTTTTGCAGAAATGTCTGTTCAAGTCATTTGTTTATTTTTTTTTCCACAGGGTTATATTTTGTTCATTTTTTAATCAGGTTGTTTTTTGTAGAGTTTTGGAGTTCTTTATATATTATGGAGATTAATCCCTTAGATGTATGATTTGCAAACATTTTATGCCATTCTGTGGACTGCCAGTTAACTTTCTTGATAGTGATCTTTGGTGCACCAAAGTTTTTAATTTTGATGAAGTTCATTTTGTCTAGTTTTTGTTGTTTTTTTTTTTTTTTCCTGTGTTTTGGTGTCGTATGAAGAAATCATCACCAAAACCAATGTCATGATGCTTTTCCTGTGTTTTCTTCTAGGAGTTTTACAGTTTTAGCTCTTATGTTTAGGTCTTTGATCTCTCTTTTTCTAATACACTATATGTAGTTCTGATGCATGCTCCTGTTTTTCTTTTTTTAAAGTGCTTCTTTAGCCATACTCTAGTGCAGCTGTTTCAGATCCTGTGGCTGAGAAGTAAGGTTTTAGTGGAACAGGGTCATATCCAGGATAGGAACAGGAATACTTGAGAAAGCTGTGGTGTCAGGTTCTTTATCACCTCCAAAGTTAAGATTATTTCATCCTTGCCCAAACTAATCAGTTAAGTTCCCCTTAAATTAGCTGACTAGCCAAAAGAACATGGTCCTTTGGATGATTTTGTCCCTTGTTCTGTGAATCCAGAAGCAGTTACAACATATGGCTTGGATAAGTTTGGGAGTGAGAATGGGATAAGAAGTAAAACAAAGAAACAAAGGGATTGGCGTTGTTACACCTCTTATAGGCCAGTGTCTTTTTTTTTTTTTTTTTTAAGGCAGAGTCTTGCTCTGTTGCCTAGGCTGGAGAGCAATGGTGCAATCTCGGCTCATTGCAAACTCTGCCTCCCAGGTTCAAGTAATTCTCCCGCCTCAGCCTCCCGAGTAGCTGGGATTACAGGCACCCACCATCATGCCTGGCTAATTTTTGTAGAGATGGGTTTTCACCATGTTGGCCAGGCTGGTCTTGAACTCCTGACCTCAGGTGATCCACCCACCTTGGCCTCCCAGAGTGCTGGGATTACAGGCGTGAGCCACCACACCCGGCCCCAGGCCAGTGTCTTTACGAAACCATTTGTAATTTTTCACTGTGATCTCTCAAGCTTATCTCTTCTCCCATAATTCCACAGTGTCTGAGAAAGTAAAGTATGGGCACATACAAAAAAGAAAGACAAAAAACTTCTCCACCATTATTTTTATCTAAAACTTTTAAGAGACTATTTAATACTTGCATAAGAGTACAAGATAGACATCAATCATAAGATTCAATTGATAAAATGAGAGACAGCTAAGCAGTCTAAAACCTCTGCTAAGTGGTTGGGTACTTTGATACCTATGTCCTCTCTGTGACAGGTTTTTCTGTCCTGTGTTTCCAGGGCTCTCCAATGTCAGATGTGGTCAGTAGGGAGCTCCATGCCCAAGCTCAAGAACGACTGCAACACTACTTTATGGGCAGGGCCCTAGAAGAGCGAGCCCAGCAGCACAGAGAAGCTCTGATGGCACAGATCAGCACCAACGTTGAACAGCTAATGAGTATGTGCTCATTTTACTTTCGTTCTCTAAAAGAAACAACCTATGCGAGGTTTGTGACATCCAAAACCTTTAGAAGGAAACCATTAGTAAGCATCTTTAGCTCATCCCCTAACCTCAGGAAATTTCTACATAGATCAGACCAGCACACAATGTTTTCAAATGATGCGGATTTTATAACCACCTTCTTACCTGTTTCCCCAAGCCTTGCCATCATTCATATGTGTCACCCCAAAGTTATTAATTTCAGATGCTGAGCCCTACTAGCCATCTTTTACTATGTAATCTGAAAAGCTTTTGGTCATATTTTGTGAGTAGATGATGACAATAGTTACAGTGCCATTCACTTGTAGAGCATTTTATAATTTTTTTTTATTATTATTTTGAGACGGAGTCTTGCTCTGTTGCCAGGCTGGAGTGCAGTGGTGTGATCTTGGCTCACTGCAATCTCCGCCTCCCACGTTCAAGCGATTCTCCTGCCTCAGCCTCCCCAAGTAGCTGGGACTACAGGTGCACACCACCACGCCCAGCTAATTTTTGTAGTTTTAGTAGAGACGGAGTTTCACCATGTTGGCCAGGATGGTCTCGATCTCTTGACCTTGTGACCTGCCTACCTCGGCCTCCCAAAGTGCTGGAATTATAGGCGTGAGCCACCGTGCCTGGCCTATAATTTTTAATGAAGCACTTTACAAAAATGAATTCATCATAACCACTGATCCATTTAATGAGAGATCCCATCCATGAAGCCCCTGTGTTTCAGTCAGCCTCTTGGATTTCTTTAGTATATGTAAACAGAAAGGACCAGTGTTTTCTATTTAATGGCCACTACTTGGTAATTTTATATTTTTAAATTGGGTAAATGGCTGAAACTGAGCCTCTCATCTATAGGATGAGGTTCTATTAAAGTTTCTATTCTTTAAATAAACCATCTTGGCTGGGCGAGGTGGCTCATGCCTCTAATCCCAGCACTTTGGGAGGCCGAAGTGGGCGGATCATGAGGTCAGGAGTTCGAGACCAGCATGACCAACATGGTGAAACCCCATCTCTACTGAAAATACAAAAATTAGCTGGGCATGGTGGCGGGTGCCTGTAATCCCAGCTACTCAGGAGGCTGAGGCAGGAGAATTGCTTGAACCCGGGAGGCAGAGGTTGTAGTAAGCAGAGATCGTGCTACTGCACTCCAGCCTAGGTGACAGAGTGAGACTTTGTCTCAAAAAATAATAATATAAATAAATAAGCCATCTTACAAAAATCTACATCTTTTTAAATTCCTTTAAACACAGAAATGGCTGGGCACGGTGGCTCACGCCTGTAATCCCAACATTTTGGGAGGCCGAGGTAGGTGGATCATCTGAGGTCAGGAGTTCGAGACCAGCTTGACCAACATGGTGAAACCCCCGTCTCTACTAAAAATACAAAATTAGCTGGGCATAGTGGCACACGCCTGTAATCCCAGCTACTCAGGAGGCTCAGGTAGGAGAATTGCTTGAACCCAGGAGGCGGAGGTTGCAGTGAGCTGAGATCGTGCCATGGCATTCCAGCCTGGGCAACAAGAGCAAAACTCTATCTCAAAAAAAACAGAAATGGGCTGAATATGTTGACACATGGCTGTAATCCCAACACTTAGGGAAGCTGAGGCAGAAGGATTGCTTGAGTCCAGGAGTTTGAGACCAGCCTGGGCAGCATAGTGAGATCTCTATAAAAAAAAAAAACATTAGCTGGGTGTGGTGGCATAGTCCCAGGTACTTAGGAAGCTGAGGTGGGAGAATCACTTGAGCCCAGGAGGTTGAGGCTGCAGTGAGCCGTGATCTTGCTACTGCACTCCAGCTTAGGCAATAGAGCAAGACCCTTTCTCAAAAGTAGTACATTCAGAGTTGGAATGCTGTTTCTGCCTGCAGAGTTACAGCTCTGTAGCTTCCAAGTTCCTACCTGCTTGGCATAGGACTCTTCTGCTCATCTGTTTATTTTCTGTCCACTACAGAGGCGCCAAGTCTGAAGGAGGCAGAAGGGAAAGAACCTGAGCTCTTCCTAAGTAGATCCAGGCCTGTGGCAGCCAAGGCCAAGCAGGCGCATCTCACAACCCTGAAGCACATACAAGCACCCTGGTGGAAGAAGCTTGGAGAAGAATCTGGAGATGAGATTGATGTTCCAAAGGATGAGCTTAGTATAGAATTAGAAACTTTATTCATTGGTGGAACCAAACCACCTTAGTGAGTAACCCTAAGAATTGACACAAATCTCATATTTTAGGAGATTATATTGGTTCTGCCTCTGGCATGCTGGTAGACTAGGGCCATCCTAACTTATTATTTTCCAGAGGTTCTCTTCCAGACAAGACCTGCAGTAAGCAAAGAGTTATATTCTACCTCTCTCTCAATTTTCTTTTTCTTTTCTCTGTATCCTCATCCTTAGCCACACACAGATTTGTGTGGCTTTTATTGTAGAACTAAACTTAGCATAGTGTTCTGTTGTTTACATGAAGTGTGTTTTTCTTTGGTTTCTGCTGTTTTCCAACTAAATATTTTTTTCTAAATAAATATTTTCAACAATTGATTTGAAAAATTTGTCAGGATTATTTCAACTTTTCACATTTGTTATCTGAAATTCCTATTTCCTGTTAACATAGGAGGTGTGTGCAGACTTTATTAATGTGAGGAAAAGAAATGCTCAATTGAAGGACATTTCCCTGTTTTCTATAAAGCAATGGTTGAACTCATTTTCTATTTTGTTATTTCTAAAAGGAACTACATACCAAAAAAATGCATTCTTTCTATTAAACTATGAGAACTATATAATGTACTGTTTCCCTTTTTGTCTTTTCTCCTAGGAATCTCAGAGCTAAATATAATGTTTAATTTTTGTTATAATCCTAGGTACCTTTATGATTATTTGGTTCCAACCTAATACTTTTCAATTTCCCTGTTTACTTTAAATATGTTTTAATACCATAACATTGAAGCCACTTCAATGTGTGTTTGTAACAATATGGAATTTAAGTTAAAATCAATTAACAAATCATGACTCCATATCATAAAGAATCTGGAAGATGCTCTTTGTAAAATGAGTGAAAATACCAGTATTTCTGGATGTAAAGACCAAATTGTATAATGTTGCGCAATCTCTAATGTTAACTTTAGTAAAATTCTAATCAAAATTCCTATATTTGTACTTATAATTGGAAAAGAAATGTAGAAAAATTATGTAAGAGTGTTGCTCCCAATTTAGCAAAGAAAATGCCAGATAATCTAGAACAATAGTTTTTCTTGAGCCCATTAGATAGCTGAGGACTCAAGCCAACCATGTAAACTGGGATAGGAGTCTGTATCTGTGAAATGAAGTATTTCATCTATAGTAGAGCACAAGAGAGAAGTGGCTAGGTAAGAAGAAATCAAACAAAATTTTAGCAAATTCTTAAAGGCCAGGTGTGGGCTAGCATGTCTATTTAGAATATCTAAGAGCCACAGACATAAGAAGTTGGGCCTCTACCAAATGCTCAAAAGACAGATTGAGAGTTAAGGCCAGGCACAGTGCCTCACTCCTATAGTCCCAGCACTTTGGGAGGCCAAGGCAGGTGGACTGCTTGAGCCCAGGAGTTCAAGGCCAGCCTGGTCAACATGGTGAGACCCTGTCTCTACTAAAAATACAAAAATTAGCCGGATTTGGTGGCGTGTGCCTGTAGTCCCAGCTACTCAGGAGGCTGAGGCAGGAAGATTGCTCGAGTCCAGGAGGCAGAGGTTGCAGTGAGCTGAGATTGTGCCACTGTACTGCAGCCAGGGCAACAGAGTGAGATCCTGTCAAAAAAAAAAAAAAAAAAAAGGTTGGGAGCAAGGCAAGAGGCCTGAAGAAGACCTTTGTGGTACAGGCAAACACGAAGTGATGGGCTGCTACTGGGTGACATAGGCAAAGTCCCCACTTCCCCTTTTAAAAGTCTTAAGCTGCTAGAGCGAGGGCAGTGAATCTCTCTTACCTTTAAGGCTCAGGCAAGATTCCAGGAAGTTCTCCAGGACATTGGTCTGGGCAAAAATTTCTTGAGTATGACCTCAAAAGCACAGGCAATCAAAGCAAAAATAGTTTTACTTTTTTTTTTTCTTTTTTTTTTTGAGACAGAGTTTCACTCTTGTTGCCCAGGCTGGAGTGCAATGGCCTGATCTTGGCTCGCCACAACCTCCGCCTCCCGGGTTTGAGCAATTCTCCTGCCTCAGCCTCTCGAGTAGCTGGGATTACAGGCATGTGCCACCACGCCTGGCTAATTTTTTGTATTTTTAGTAGAGATGGGGTTTCTCCGTGTTGGTCAGACTGGTCTTGAACTCCCGACCTTAGGTGATCCACCCGCCTCGGCCTCCTAAAGCGCTGGGATTACAGGTGTGAGCCACCGCACCCAGTCAGTTTTACTTTTTTTACTCAAGATGGTGGATTAGAAACTTTCAGTATGCCTCAGCCATTTGGAAATAGCAAAATAGTGCATAAACTCAGTGCCGGGTGCGGTGGCTCACGCCTGTAATCCCAGCACTTTGGGAGGCCAAGGCGGGCAGATGACTTGAGGTCAGGAGTTTGAGACCAGCCTGGCCAACATGGTGAAACCCTGTTTCCATTAAAAATACAAAAATTAGCCAGGCGTGGTAGCGCATGCCTGTAGTCCCAGCTACTGGGGAGGCTGAGGCAGGAGAATTGCCTGAACCTGGTAGGCGAAGGTTGCAATGAGCAGAGATTGGGCCACTGCACACCAGCCTGGGCGACAGAGCAAGACTCCATCTCAGAAGAAACAATAATAATAATAAACTCTGGGAAGAAAATAGGAATTCATCAGAATAGTGAAGGACACCCCAGACTCTGAGGAGGAAAAGATTAAGCAGCCCCCATGATGGCGTTCAGCTGATAAAGTGAGTGAAGCCCCAGTTCATGAAAGAGGCAGCCAATCCCAATCTTCCTGTGTTTCTTACCTTCCTGCTAGTGATCTGTGCAACCCAGGTCAAGGGAAAGCACCCTGTTTCCTCCAAGCCCAGGAGCGAGCTTGGGGAGAGGCTGAGAGACAGAGAGAGGGAAAGACACTGGAAAAAGCTGCAGACATTTTCCCAGACCTAGGACTGAAAGGAGGACGCCATTTTTAATCTGGGCTCATACAAAGTCATTGTTTGGCGACCTGGCAACAGCAGCCACTGCAGACATTTTAGTCTCAGGCTAGAGGTTGCTCTGGAGTAGGGGAAAGACCCCCACAGCTAGAACTGTGCTTGCTCTGGAGTGGGGGAAGAAACCCCACAGCCAGAATTGAGCAGTGAGTGTGGGAGCACCCCAGCAGTAGGTACTGAAATTAGGTTCTCTTCCATCGCAGGAGTGGAGTGGGAGGAGAATTGCTGAAGCCAAGGCTTCTCCTGGGTAGGATGACTTGCAGCCAGGGATAGCTTTGTGACCTGGAACCAATCTATGTGTGTCATTACTGAGTACCTTAGCATGCTTCCTTGGTCAGTTTGGGAGAGAGTGCCCCACATGCTCCTAGGGGAGAGAGGGAGTTGGACCCCTACTCACCCGGACATCCAACTCTTGGCATGCACCACCCTTCAGGGTGGAGAAAATGCAGCCCACCAAAGCCTCCCTTGGATTAAAGGAAATGAAAGTGCGGTGCCAGCTACTGAAGGGGGCAACACCAAAGCTCTTGGAGACTTGGAGACGGGGTTATCTCTTGCACCCTGCCCCCATCACCGGTGCACTGCTACAGATGTGGCAGCAACACTTTCTATTGTGGCCCCAGAAGCATGGGCTGAAAGAGGCACTGCTCAGGCTTCTCCAGGGGCACCACTCCTACCAAAGACCAGTTACACTGGGGAAAGACGTTTTTCACCCTTTTCCGTTCCCTCTATCCCACCAAGGGTGAGCATGCAGAGTAAGAACCTCTTGGGGGCTTTTACTCTCAAGCACCATCTATTGGTCTGCAGCTTGAATTATACCACCAAACAAAAATACATTGCTACATGGAGCAACATTTGAGAAAGTCACTGTACAAATCTTTCTGCAACCAAGGAACCTATACAGAGCCCTGGCCCTCTGAAAGCATCCAGAAATGAAGCCTGTCATATACAACATACACTACAGTCATTCCCTCAAGAGAAAAAAAAGAATAAAAACTAAAAAAGCCTCACCTCATCAAAAAGCTTCAGCTTCACTCACTTTATCAGCTGAATGCCATCAGAGTGGCTGCTTAACCACTTTCTCCCCTTATGCACTATTTGGCTATTTCCAAGTGGCTGAGGCACCCTAAAAGCCTCTAATCCACCATCTTGAGTAAAAAAAGTAAAACTCTATTTGCTTTGGTTGCCTGTGCTTTTCAGGTCTTACTCAACAAAAGGGAAATAAAATCCTTCTCAGACAAGTAATTGCTAAGTGAATTTATCACCACCCTATAACAGATGCTTAAGGAAGTTCTAAACATGAAAATGAAAGAATGATACTCACTACCATAAGAGCACACATAGGCACATAGCCCGTGGATCCTGACCCATGTATAAAGCAACTACATAAGCAAAACTACAAATCAAGTAGCTAAGAACAGTATGACAAACAAAATCTCACATATTAATATTAACTCTGAATGTAAACAAATTAAATGCTCCACTTAAAAGACGTAGAGTGGGAAATTGAATTTAGAAAAACGCCCATCTTTCTGCTGCCTTCAAGAAATTCATGTCACATGTATTGATACCCACAGGGTCAAAGTAAAGGGAGGGAAAAAGATCTATCACACAAATGAAAAACAAAAAGGAGCAGGGGTTGCTATTCTTGTATCAGATAAAACAGACTTTAAATGTGACCCACCACATAAACAGAATTAAAAACAAAAACCATATGATTATTTCAATCGATACAGAAAATGCATTTGATAAAATCCAACATCTGTTCATGATAAACACACTCAGCAAACTAGACATAGAAGGGACACACCTCAAAATAATAAGAGCCATCTACTAAAAACCCATAACCAACATCATACTGAAGGGGCAAAAGCTGGAAGTATCTTCCCTAAGAACCAGAACAAGACAAAGATGTTCACTCTCACACCTGTATTCGACATAGAGCTGGAAGTCCTAGCCAGAGCAATCAGGCAAGAGAAAGAAAAGGCATCCTGATAGGAAGAGAGGAAGTCAAATTATCTCTCTTTGCTAATGATATGATTCTATACCTAGAAAACTCTAAAGACTCTACCAAAAGACCCCTAGACCTGATGAACGACTTCAGTAGAGTTTCAGGACACAAAATCAACATACAAAAATCAGTAACATTTCTATACACTGATAACTCTCAAGCTGAGAGCCAAATCAAGAACACAATCTCATTTACAATATCTACAAAAATAAAATAAAATTTCTAGGAATACATCTGACCAAGGAGGTGAAATATTTCTATAAGGAGAACTACAAAACACTGCTGAAAGAAATCACAGACAACACAAACAAATGGAAAAACATTCCATGCTCATGGTTTGGAAGAATGGATTTCATTAACATTTTCATAATGCTGAATGAAACCAATCCACAGATTCAATGCTATTTCTAACAAATAACCAAGGCCACTTTTCACAGAACTAGAAAAAAACTATTATAAAATTCATATGGAACCAAAAAAGAGCCCGAATAGCCAAAGCAATTTTGAGCACCAAGAACAAAGTCAGAGGTATTACATTACCCAACTTCAAATGATACTACAAAGCTAGAGTAATCAAAAAAATGGTATTGGTACAAAAGCAGACACAGAGACCAATGGAACACAATAGAGAATGGAAAAAAACCTTAGACAAGTTTCTATTTTAACTAAGTTTATTTGAGCGAAGAAAAAAAAAAGAGCAAAACAAAACAAAGGAAAGCAAAATAAAACAAGAATGATTTGTGAATCTGGCAGCCCTTCGAGCCAGAGTGGATTGAGAGAATGCCCACCAATAACATTATCTGACATGAGTTATAGGAAATGAAAGTGCAGTGCAGAGACAACTTAATTGATTACAACTTAACTGGTTAATTGGTTACAGAGCTTCCTGCAATCAACTAAAGCTCAGCTGCTATAGTTAAACTCCATATTGATTTGGTGTGTTAGACTTAGTGTATGATCCTAGTCCAAATCAGTGGTCTCTCATAAATTTTATTTAACAGAAGACATGATGACTAAATGTAATGTGCTATCCTGGATGAGATTCTACAACAGAAAAAAAAAGACGGTAGGTAAAAACTAAGGAAATCTGAATAACGTATGGACGTTGGTTAATTTTAAAAGTTACATAAACTTATGGTTAAATACATAATATTTAAAACAAAGTAATATGTTTACTGCATCTGTATGGGGGAAATTGTGTGTGTGTGTGTGTGTGTGTGTCTGTGTGTGTGTGTGTTCCTGCACATCTCTCCACATTCAATGAAGGCATATTGATAGCTTGAAATTAGACATGGTGAGATGGTGGGAATGGTAATATCACAGAAATAAGTAAACACTACAAGTCCAAAATTTTCCCCTGCAGTAACATTTCTCCTGGTTGCTAAATGCTTACCAGCATATCACTAGCTATAACCCACCTAAATAAAAGTTCTTTGGGTTCCTCATTAATTGTTAAGTGCTTGAGAGCTGCCAATCAAAGATAATCATTTCAGCATTTGTCTTTTATAGCTGGTCCCCTCCCTAGCCTATTGAGAATGTAATAATATGCTATTTATAGATCCTTCATCAAATCATCCAACTGACCCTTCCCAGGAACCTAAAGATAATAATAACAATACTACTACTAATAAATAATTTTTAACATTTGTTGTGTGATATGTACCAGATTCTGTGCTAAGAATTTTACGGTCATTATTTTACTTAATCCTCACAACAACCCTTTAAAATAGGAACATTGATAATTTCCATTTTACAGATGTAAAAAATAAGATGAGAAACAAAAAATGGTCCAAGGTTAAGCTCATTTTATATAACTCTAAAATGAACTTCTTATTCATTTCATTTAATCATTCATTTACTCACCCACTCTTTTCGTACTTGGGTTATGTGTAGACATTTAATTCTTTGTATGCAAATGGTCCATCCACTTTATGGAGGCCCTCTTGAGGGCCAGAATGGTGCCCTACAACTTTTTCTAGTCCTCTTATTATGTACTCTGAGATGCTCAATTAGCTAAGTGACTGAGCTCTCAGTGTTTGACCAAGAATCTATTATATCAGAGATATTAAACTCTAAAATACATCTATTCATTCAATGAACATCTATAAGCATTTATAAGGTAAAAGACACTGTAATAGATGCAGAAAACAGGTAAGAGTCTCTGCTAGTGGAGGTTTCATCTCAGTAGAAGAGATAAACATTTAAAAAATAAATGGGTGTGTGATGACTATTATTTGCAGGTAGGAATTTTTGTGTGAGAGTCATTAGCTTAGTCCTGGAGATGTTCAGAGGAAACACTTCAAAGAATGAACTGAAGGATGAAATGACAGTTGAAGGAATAGAATGGGAATGTTCCAGGCAGAGGGAATGAAAAAAGTATTTTATCTGTTAAACCAGTTTATAATTTAGGAGGCACTCAGTAACTATCTGTTAGGAGTGGATTCATATAGCACACATGCAAAAATGTACTTGCCCTGCCATTCAGATATCCAAACAACTTTAAGTACTCTGAATTTTCATATAATTTACTCACAATAATAAAAAATAAGCAGAATAGAAATACGAATCAAAATAAGTTAAATGAATTAATATGGAATGAATAAATTCGTTTCACAGAATGCCCATATATGACATAGAGAAGACAAGAGAGTTGAGGCAAGGTCCTCGATGGCCATCTCTAGGATATGCACCCCTCAGTGCCACACAGGCATAAAGAGGAAGTCACATATCTTAATGGAAAAGAATTTTCCAGGGTTAGGAGAAAACACCTGTTTCCCACAAAAGTTTTATAAGACATCTCATTACTAAATCTACGAATTATGCAGCCTTCATTTATATTAATCAGCCTGTATTTCTTGTGCCTGTCAGCTGAATTAAAATCTGTGTGAAGGAGAGGACTGAGAAGGTTGGTTATCTGGAGGGTTGGGAGGAATAGGGCAGGAGGCAGAGGTTCAGGCTGAATTCCCTTCTGGGGTCAAAAGTGGGTCTGTAAACTGCTGGCTATACAAAACCTGTTGACAACTTGGTTTTGACTCTGGGTTGAATACATTTTCCTAAACAATGTGCTTAGGACCCTAAAGTAGTAAATCTAGAAAATATCCTAAATGTTAAAGATATCCTGATAAAGATCAAGGGGAGTGTAGTGAACAGGACACATCCAGGACAAGGTTAGAGACATTTAGGGAATCCGTAGACTTTCTCACAATATCTGCTCTACATGCAAATCTTCACATTTACTAGTTGTATCAGCAATAGTGGGGAGTGTTTTTAAATCCTGGTGATGTTCTTTGTTAGGGTAAACCTTAGTGGAACACTCCATGGAAGTGCTTTTAAGCATATCTGAGATGTCAGTTTGATATGTAATTTGAGTTACAGTGGCCTCTTTGTGCTGGTATATTAACCCATTAAATAGATCTGTGCCCTGAGGAAACTCTATAATACTTGAGAGCTCCCCAAAGAGGGCCCTGCCACCTATCTCCTAAGATACATGATAATAACATTCCTCACTTTGATGGGCTGGAGAAATCCCCCTCACAAAGCCTGCTTTCAGGACTGTGATTCTTAGATCCTGGATCAAGAATAAGCCACACCAGTGTCTGGCACAAGGTCTGTGCTTAGTTAAGTACTTGTTGAATGAATGCTGAATAACAGCTTTCTGGTCACACCTCCTAGGAGTTTTCTTTGATTTTAGATTTTAGATTCCTTATGACCCTTGCTCTAGGTGCTCCAGGATGAGAAAGTCACCATTGCTCCTCATATGAGTTCTTCATTTATTATAAATGCTCAGTAATGATTCATAGAGTAATAGTGCCTGAGTTTTTATGGAATGAATGCTGCCACTGCTTCTCCATAGTTCCATTCCCTTTGAAAAGTGGAAATGGCATATGGATCCAAGCATAGAGACCGAGCCCACCTATCTGGGCCTTCTCTGACACATTGCTCATCATGGACGGATTTCAGAGTTTCATTCCTGGCTCCATGAGCTCCATAATGACCCAGAGTCTGCTGATTCTGTTGGGGAAGACTCTTGGAGTTAGCAGATGCCTTGATTTTAGAGCCTAGCCAACTCTAGGCCCTTCAGTCAAATAGTTGTGACATCTCTAGCTCCTGTAGACATGGAGTTTTAACAGGGATTTCTTCACCTATCAGAAAAGGAGTTCCCAGCCAGAAACCATGCTTGGGAGGCAATCCTTGCCATTCTTCATGCAAGGATGGCTGGCTCCTTTAGCTCTCTGGCTCCCCGATATGCCAGAATTCCTGCTCAGCCCTCCGTACCTTTGGGCAAACTATAGTGATGCTTGAAGATGCTCAGTGAGAGCTGAAAGACAAGCATTGAGGTCTTAACACCAAGGCAGGAGCAGGAGTCTCTGATGCTTCTGAGAAACCTGGAACCATGACATCTATTCATTCTACATCTTCAGCCTTCCTAAGGCTCAATCTGCCATGCTCACTCCTCATTCCAAAATTAATCAAGCAGGAGGCAAAGAAGCACCTTGCCTGCAGCTCCATAGACAGAACAGACCCCCAAATCTCAATCACCTGCACCTCAGAAATGGACTACATACAGGGACCTGCAGAGACCAAAGGCCTGGGCAGCAAAATACACATCAAGGGCTTCTGTACATTCAAAGTTTTGAGAAGTTCAAGAGGATGAAACAAAAATCATGAGGCCTTGCCTCAGTTTCCCTAAAGCTAGCCCAGTTCTCTGTAAGCCTAGTGCCTAATTAGGAGGGCCAACATTCCAGAAAGGAAAGTCAGGAGAACAAAAACCCAAATTCCCCTAGAAAGCCTCTTCTGGCATCTGTTTCTAGGAGTCAATTGGTTTGAGGGATGGTTATCAACTATGACATGGAGACAAATGGTCTGAAATCTATCTCATGTCATATTGGCCTCCTTTGAATACCAGAACAGAGCCCACACAATTCACAGAGCAGCAGTTCCTCTGTCCTGAGCACTGATGGGTCCCCAGTTCATATCTGCTGCAGCTGCATTTTGCAGGTAGACCGTAGTCAAGAAGAGGGTACCAGTGTGTGACCAGGTATCTCCACATTTTCCAGAGGAGATACCCATGATTCACAAAACTTTTCTTTTGAAGTGCCACCATCATGCTGCCTAACTTCATGCTTAAAGCACCTGACTTTTCAAACTTCAGAGCCTGTCTCCAAAAAAATAAAGGATGGAATCATTGGTTTGGCTCTGGACCTGATTAGGAAGAAATAGAGAACTGATGCAGCCAGTAGTGCCAGATTCTGTGGGAGAATGCTCTGCTAAATGGTTCCATCACCTACTTTTGGAAGCCCTTTTGTTGGCTGTAGATTTTGCCTATTGTGTGACATGAATTTTTCTTATCCCTGATAAGTGCCTTAAAATAAACTTGAGCTTCCTCAATTTTGAGCAAGTCTCTCAAGGGACTTCTCGGCTGAGGCTATGTCTGAATTCAGTAAACCTCCCAAGTAGGCCTCAACTTGCTTAGAACCATGATACTGAAGCTGAATCATTTCTAACTAGCTTCGATTAGAGGTGGTTGAGGAAGTATCCATTCTGGAAATATGTTGCCTTAAGACAAGCCCAAACCATCAAAATGGAAAATTTTGAAAATTATGAAAAGAGGGACAAGTAGCCTAGTTCCTTTCATAAGCCATTCCACACATTTGATGCTCTTCCTGCCACATCTCCCCTGCCCCACCCTGTCCCCATATGCCCATATGTTCACCCTCTTCCAAACCTTTAATCCAAAGCAATTTCTAAGAGGCAATTCTTTTAAGCACATAACACTCTGACTAATCCTTCAGTCAGTAATGCCTTGAGCTTCTGTACAACATATTTTTTTCTTTTGAACTTACCTGTATACTGCTTAGAAGTTATTTTAAGGCATTGTGTGTTTGTGTATATATGTATATATATATATACACAGAGATAATTCTCTGAGTAACTGGTTGTAACCTTGCTTCCAGTAGCTATAGTCCTAAAGCTGCCAGGACCCTCTAACTCCCAAAATGCTAAGCTTGCTGCCCTAGACAATAGTAATTCCTCTTTGGAGAGTTCCCATTGCAAATGAGAAAGAGGAAAGGAAGAAAAGATCACAGCAGACTCAAATGTCTGGAGAGGTAAGGTCAGCCTGTGGGCAGTGAGCAGAACACCAGGCAGTGCAGTGTAGTGTTTACATGTCAGAATCTGTGAATATGAATCATGGCTCCACCGTTTTACTGAGGATAAAGAGCCTAATCTACATGTAAGGGATTGATGCCTAGCAGCATGAAGTTAACATAACATAAGTTATCTATAAGTCTCTTAGTTTCTGGGAGAGCAGCCAAATTGTGTTGTCTAGTATGATGTCTGATACAAATTTGGGCATTTGAGTTGAATCAGGGGAAGTGTTATGGGGCTGGAGTGGCCCATGATCCAACTTTCAGGTGCCTACCTGGGTGCAGGAACAAAGATGTGCTGCTCTGGCTGGAGATAGCCAGCATGAGTGAGGTGCTGCTTAGTAAGTAAATCTCTGTAGCCCTCACTGAATAGAGCTGCAATTTCTCTGGTGAGGCAGATGAACTCTGTTCTAAGTCAGTCATGATGACCCCACAGATAACGATTTGGCCATCACAAGAATAAAACTACTGAATTCTACTGCAGGAAACTGAAATAAATCGAGATGAGTTCAGGGACACAGGAAAGGTTAAGGAGCCACAGAGATAACATAAGGGGGCACCTAGATGGTCTCAGGGCATGTATGGCAATTTGGGTTCTATTCTCAAGAGACTGCAGTTGATTATCTCACCACAGGTCCTTTCCTCCCACCCTGAATTCCCCTGCCTTTAGTTCTGAGCTCCAGGGACCTCTAGCTAATCCATTATCTCCTTCTCTTTTTCCCCTAAATTGCCTTGTAATTATGCTCTTTTATGATTCAACTTTCCTCTCCAAAACTCCCCTGGTCCCAAGGGCGGTGGTTCCAATGACTCCTAGAAACAGATGCCACTGGTTAGTGCCTTACAATAAACTTGAACTCCTTCAATTTTGAACAAGTCTCTCAAGGGACAGATGTCCTGCTATCTTTTAGGCATCCTGGACCCTGGTTGTGACCACTAATCCAGCCCTGGTGTTTTTTTGTCCCTAGTGGTGTTCTGGCACTTCAGAGAGATGTCAGATTCAGCCCTACTGACATGGCTTGGCACCCATGGAAGCCTGCCAGGAAGGAAAAATGCAGCTGAAGATTGCTGCATCCATGCCTCAGCACAGGGGTCCCCAACTCCCGGACCATGGACCCGTACCAGTCCGTGGCCTGTTAGGAACCAGGCCACACAGCAGGAGGTGTGCAGCGGGCGATGGAGCATTTCTGCCCGAGCTCCGCCTCCTGTCAGATCAGCTGCCCCGTTAGATTCTCAAAGGAGCGCGAACCCTGCTGTGAACTGCTCACGCGAAGACTCTAGGTTGCACGCTTCCTATGAGACTCTAACTAATGCCAGATAATCTGAGGTGGAAGAGTTTCATCCTGAAACCACCCTCTACCCCGCCACCTGCCCCTTCCATCTTCCATGAAACCAGTCCCTGGTGCCAAAAAGGATGGGGACCACTGCCCCAGCATATTCAGAAGCCCAGGTCAAAGGAGATCCAGGAATTTGCTCTTCCAGTCATCACCTCCTTGTCCCCTTCCAGAATGTGCATTTCCTCTGTATTGCTGATAGCAATAATCTCTGGCCCCTCCTGCTGCTTCCTGCCCAGCACCAGCCCCTACTCTTGTGGATAATCTACAGTACAAGCATGGGGGTGGGGCTTAAATTCTAGTAGTCCTGCCAGCTTTTTGGTTTCCTGGCATATGAAGGCCAAGGAATTCAGAAAAATTATCTTTCTCAGGCTTGGACTATGTGGTGTTTGGTACACTCTGGATCCTTCTGGGAATTTTGCTCATGTAGGGAAATACAACAGATAAGGACCCAGGGCAGGGCAAGTATACAGAGATATTTTCATACAAAATCCAAATCTCATAATTAAGGTTCATCTTCACCCCAAGAGAATCCTGATTAATGTGGATTTTTTATTTAATGACTGTATGTAAAACTAATTCTAGAGACCAGCTATGTGAGAGACACACATATCATCAGGGAGCAGTGTCAGCTGTTGATGCGGTCCTCTGTGCATCTCAGTCCTGAACAGCTGCAGTTGATATTCAGCAACATTCTGTTGCGCATTGAAGTCCTGGAGAGCCTGCAGAAGATGTTCCAAGCCCTGGCTCATGTCGGGCTTTGGAAGGGCTAGGGCTCTAACTGCGCTATTAGTTTCAGTGGCCCTGCCATGGAGCCATCACTTGATTGCCCACCCTGGTTTTACCTCTTTCTCATTATAGGCCCCACGAAGCTGCCCTGAAAATAGATACTTTTGTAAACAATATCTTTGGCTAGAGTAAATATGGAGAAAGAAAAGTGTAATGCCAAAGGTAATCACAGTTAAACTACAAAAATACCTTTTTTTTCTTTTTTCTCTTTTCTTTTTTTTAGACCTGAATTAGCTGGGAAACATTCCATCTGTTCCTATGCTCTGTATAGATTGTATAGCATAGGAAATATCTGTTCCTTGAAAGCTTGTTTTAGTTTGGGATGCTATAAAAATATCATAGACTGGGTGGCTTATAAACAACAGAAATTTATTTCCCATAATTTTGGAGTTTGAGAAGTCTAAGATTAAGGCACTGGTAGATTCGGTGTTGCGTGAGGGCTCACTTCATGGCTCACAGACGCCATCTTCTCATTCATCCTCACGTGGCAGAAGAAGCAAGGGAGCTAAGCGCAGTAGCTCATGCCTCTAATCCTAGCACTTTGGGAGGCCGAGGCAGGTGTATTGCTTGAGCCCAAGAGTTAAAGACCAGCCTGGGCAACATGGCAAAATCCAATCTCTACAAAAACAAACAAACAAACAAACAAAAAACCCACAAAAATTAGCTGGGCATGGTGGCGTACACTTGTAGTCTCAACTACTCAGGAAGCTGAGATGAGATGATCACCTAAGCCCTGGAAGTTGGGGTTGCAGTGAGCCAAAATTATGCCACCGCACTCCAGCCCAAGAGTGAGACCCTGTCTCAAAAAAAAAAAAAAACAACAAACAAACAAGGGAGGACTCTGGGGTCTCTTTTATAAGGGCACTAATCTCATTCATGAGGTCTCTACCTTCATGACCTAATTATCTCCCAAAGGCCCTACCCCCTCATACTATAAAATTGACAGGACATCAGCATATGAATTTTGCCGGGAACACAAATATTCAGTCTATAAAAAAGCCCCAAAAGCAATTGCCTGAAAAACTGTCTGGATTGTATACTTTTCTTCTGAGATTAACAACTTTTAAATGTTTTTTTTTTTTTCTAGAAGTTGTCAGATTCCTCTACTTTTTCTTGGGTCAAATTTGGAAATACATGTATACACATACATTCCTTTATTTTTTTGGCACAGTTTTAGATTTACAGACACATTGAGCAGACATACAGAGTTTTATATATTCATCTCATCCTCCCCCCACTTCCCACCTGTCAGCAGTTTCCCCTATTATTACCATGTTTATTACATTTGATGAACCAATATTGAGACATTATCATTAACTAAAGTCCACAGTTTACATTAAAATTTACTCTTTATGTTATACAGTTCTATGGAGTTTGACAAATGCACAATACCACATATCCACCACTGCAGTGTCATACAAAATAGTTTCTCTCCCTTAAAATATTCTCTCTATTCCATATATTAATCCTTCTTTGCCCCTTCCCAACCCCATCCATGACAGCCACTGGTTTTCTTTTACTGTTTCTATAGTTTTGCCTCTTTCAAAATGTCATATTGCTGGACCACACAGTATATAGCCTTTTCAGACTGATTTCTTTCACTTAACAATATGCATTTAACATTCCTCCATGTCTTTTCATGGCTTGATTGCTCAATTCATTTTATCACTGAATAATGTTCAATTGTATGAAATACCACAGTATATCTGTTTATCTACTGAAGGACATCTTTGCTTTCAAGTTTTGGGAATTACGAATAAAGCTGCTATAAACATTCATGAGCAAGTGTTTTTGTGGACATACATTTTCACTGATTTTGATATATCTAGGAGCATGATTGCTGGATGGTATGGTCAATCTATGTTTAGCTTTGTAAGAAACTGCTTAACTGTCTTCCAAAGTGATTGTATCATTTTACATTCCCATCAGTAATAAATGTGAGTTCCTGTTGTTCTACATGCTTGCCAGCAGTTGATGATGTCTGGGTTTTGGATTTTTGTCATTCAAATAGGTGTGTGGTGGTATCTTATTGTTCCTTTAATTAGCAATTCCCTAGTAACATATGATGTTGACTTCCTTTCCTTTCCTTTTCTTTCCCCTCCCTCCCTCCCTTCTTCCTTCCTTCCTTCATTTCTCTTTCTTTCTTTCTTCCTCTTTCTTTCTTCCCCTCCCTCCCTCTCTCTTTCTTTCTCTCTCTCTTTCCTTCTTTCCTTTCTCTTTCTCTTTCTTTCTTTCTTTCTTTTTCTTTCTTTCCTCTCTCTCTCTCTCTTTCTCTCTTTCTTTCTTTCTTTTTCTTTCTTTCCTCTCTCTCTCTCTTTCTTTCTCTCTTTCTTTCTGACACGGAGTCTCCCTGTGTCCCCCAGGCTGAAGTGCAGTGGCGCAATCTCAGCTCATTGCAACCTCCACCTCCCGGGTTCAAGCGATGCTCCTGCCTCAGCCTCCTGAGTAGCTGGGATTACTGGCGCGCGCCACCACGCCTGGTTAATTTTTGTATTTTTTTAAGTAGACACGGGGGTTTCATCATGTTGGTCAGGCTGGTCTTAAACTTCTGACCTTGTGATCTGCCTGCCTCAGCCTCCTAAAGTGCTGGGATTACAGGCATGAGCTATTGTGCCCGGCTGCATTTTTTCGTGTGCTTATTTGCCATCTGTGTATCTTCTTTGGTGAGGTGTCTGTTCAGATCTTTTGCCCACTTGTGAATTTTTTTAATTAAGATTTTTGCATTATAAGAGTTCCTTGTGTATTTTAGGTAACAGTCCTTTATCAAATAGGTATTCTACAAATATTTTCTCCCAGTCTGTGCCTTGTTTTTTTAATCTTCTTAACGGTGCCTTTTGCAGAGCAGAAGTTTTTCATTTTAATCAAGTCCAACTTATTGTGTTCTCCCCCCCGCATTGGCTCATGCTTTTGGTGTTGTATCTGAAAAGTCATCATCAAACTCAAAGTCACCTAGAGTCTCAAATTATCCTATAGATGTTTTATATTTTTACATGTTATATTTACATCTTAAGATCCATTTTGAGTTAATTTGTATAAAAGGTATAAGGTGTGTGTCATTTTTTGCATGTGGATTTCCAGTTGTTCTAGCACCATGTATTGAAAAGACTCTTTTCTCCATTGAATTGCCTTTGCTCCATTCTCAAAGATCAGTTGTCTACATTTACGTGGATCTATTTTGGGGCTCTCCATTCTGTTCCATTGGTCTATTTGTCTATTCTTTAGCCAATACCATGCTGTCTTGTTTACTGTAGCTGTGTAGTAAGTCTTGAAGTTGGGTAACGTCAGTCCTCCAACTTTGTTCTTCTTGAATAGTCTGTGGATTATTCTGGGTCTTTTACTTTTTCATGTAAAATTCAGAATTAATTTGTTGATATCCACAAAATAATGTGCTAAGATTTTGATTGAGATCTTATTGAATCTACAGATAAAGTTGGGAAGAATTGACATCGTAACAATATTGATGCTTTCTGGGAATATGGAATATTTCTCAATTTATTTACATTTTAATTTTTTTAATCAGAGGTTTGCTAGTTTCCTTCACATAGAGCCTGTACATATTTTGTTAGATTTATGCCTAAGTATTTATTTCTTCTTTTTTTTTGAGGCTAATGTAAATGGTATTGTGTTTTTAATTTCAAATTCCAATTTTCTTTGCTGAGGAAAGCAATTGACCTTTAACCCTGTAGCCTTGTTAAAATTGCTTATTAATTCCAGGAGGTTTTTGTTTATTCTTAGGTATTTTTTACATAAAAAATCATGCCATCTACAAAGACAGTTTTATTTATTACTTGCTAGTATGAATATCTTTTATTTCCCTTTCTTGTCTTACATTAGGCAGGAGGTTTAGTATAATGTCACTTAGGAGTAGTGACAGGGGACATCCTTACCTTGTTCCTGATCTTAGAGGGAAAGCATCTAGTTTCTCACCATTAAGAATCTGCAATATTTTTCTATCAAGTTGAGTAAATATCCTTCGATTCCTAGTTTTCTGAGTTTTTTTTTATCATGAATGGGTGTTGATTTTTTTTCTTCTTCCCCCACCTTCCCTCTTCTTCTTTCCCCACCTTCTTTCCTCAGCTTCTTTTCCCTATCCCCACCTTCCCTCTCTTCTTCCCCTGCCATCCCTCTTCTTCTTTCCCCTTTCCCCACCATCCCTCTTTTTCTTTCCCCACCTTCCGTCTTCTTTCCCCTCTTTCTTTCCTCACCTTCCTTCTTCTTTTTCCCCCCTCATCTCCCTTCCTCTTTCCCCACCATCCCTCTTCTTCTTTCCCCACCTTCCCTCTTCTTGTGAAAATATTTTTCTTCATTGGTTGATGTGATCATGTGATTGTATATTTTTGCATATAATTGATATGTCTCAAAGTTATATTTTTCAAGACAATTTCTTATTTCTCTAAGATTTTAAGATTTATTCATATAGAATTCTATGTTGGATATTTTATTTATTTAACAAATATTTATTGAGTATATACTATGCTGAAGATACGTTAGGTATGGAAGATACATTAATAAATAAGGCTGCATGAAAGTTTTGGAATAAGTTTGCATTTGGTATAGAGGAAGGTAAGATGATGATGAGGAAAGAACTGAAAAAGGGGAGAGGGAATTGGGCAACAGTAAATCACAGAGAATGTGACATTTCTTGTCTTTCAACTTTTCCTCCCTGTACTTTCAATTAGGGAAATGATCACTCTCTAAGGGACACCTGAATGACTCCACACTTCTGTGATTTCTGCAGTCTCTAACTGCTCTGGAGCTTAGAGTCATATCCAAACCCCTTAGCATAAAATGGCACAATTTTATGACCTACTCTTTGCCTAACCGTTCAGTCATATCACTTATGTCCAATTGCCCAAATGGTCCATGCACATGCTGCTCCATCTACCTCCACTATTCTGTACCCTCTTTTTTGCTGGGGCAACCCCTAATTATCTTTTATTATCTTGATCACCCTCTCAGAGCCTAAATTGCTTCCATTAAGTTGCATTCTAAATTATTTCCAGTCCTTCAGTGAACTTAGAAATAATGTTTTGCTCTTGAACTTCTCCACCTCATTTTCTTCCTTCACACCCCTAGTGTTCACTATAATTCTCACCATACTGTGCTCACCCAATAATAGAAGGTAGAGCTGTAAGAAGACCTACTAGACAGACAAAATTCTAATCTCTTCTCCCATAACAAAGTTTCATTCTGTTAAAACTGAAAGGTAAATTCTAAGGTCGAATGTGGAAATAAGTATGTAGAAAGGTAAATTTTGTGTAAGGGAGTACAATAGGACTCTCAGTGATGGCTTCTATTTTCTCTAAGATAGAAGCAAGTTCATCTGCTAGGAGTGTGAAGTGTAGACACGGGGTTGGGACTTAAAGAGGATGTTAAAGGTTTGAATAATTGTGGCAAATAGGAGAGGAAGCTGAAGACAAGAAGGATTTGGGAGTGTGCTGAAGATGGAGTTCAGCTGGAAACTGAATGTGCAGTGGTCAGGACATTGATGTCACTAATGACATTGTCCTGATGTCTCCTGCAGCATTTTGCTCCCCAAAGGTAGAAGTAGAGACCAATGGTTGGACTGATGCAGGTTTAGGACTTTGCTGGGTGGATACAATCAGGGATATAAGAATATGATGTATTCATTAAGTACTGCAGCATTGACATTGAATAACCTCTTCAAATTCTGTCTCTGCCCCTCACCATGTGACCTTGTGCAAATTATTTAACCTTCTGAAGTCTTATTGTCTCACATTTAAGATAAGGATAATCATATATACTTTATTAATTTAACAGATATTGAGTGCCCTCCTCTATACTTTTCTGGGACCTGGAGATAAAGCTGAGATCAAAATTACTACCTTCCTGGAGCTTATAATCTAATGAGAAGAGAGATACGAGATAAATGAAATATATAGTACTTTAGATGGCAAAATGCTTAGGGGAAAAAGAAACAAAGAAGTATATAGTGCATGCAGGAAACTGCAATTTTATTTATGTTTGTATTGATACATATTTGTACATATTTATGGGGTGTGGTAGTTTGATATATGCATACAATGTGTAATGATCAAATCAGGGTGTTTAGGATATCTATCACCTCAAACATTGATCATTTTTGTGTTGGGAACATTTCTAATCTCCTAGTTATTTTGAAATATATAACATATTGTTAACTATAGTCACCCTACTGTGCTATCAAACACTTGAACTTATTCCTTCTATCTATGTTTGTACCCATTAACCAATCTCTTCCCTGCCTCCCCCAACTCCACCTTCCTAGCCTCTGGTACTTATCTCTACTCCATGAGATCAACTTTTTAAGCTCCCACATGAGTGAGACCATGGGATATTTGTCTTTCTGTGCCAGACTTATTTCACTTAGAATAATGACCTCCAGTTCCGTAAGATGGGCAGCCAGGAAAGGCCTTACTTAGCTGATGTTTGAATTGTGAAGTTATGTAATCATTAAAATGAGTATACATACAATGGGCCAGCTGAGTGCACAGCAAGATTCAATAAATTCAAACTAACATTACTCTTATTGCCAAGAGAGTGCCTGAAATGACAGCTCATTGGGAGCTGGCTACTTTCCTTCCCTTTCCTTAGGGGTTTAAGGAAAGCATGAGTGATTTCAGTCTTTTGCTGGAGCTCCTCACTGACACTCATTGCAGAGCCTGAGCCCTCAACTCTCAATTTTTGCTTAGGTCCTGGCTTAGGCTCCACTTTGTAAGAGGCACCTTCCTAGTATTCACTACTCTCTCTCTCACAATCATGTCCTTACAGACATTGCTGATCCTCTTTCATACTGACACCGGGTTCTAGTCCGAGTTCCATCACTAAGTCGCTGTTTGACTTTGGGCAAGTTACTTCTGTGGTTAATTATTTTTCATCAACAAAATCAAAAGGTGAAACTAGACGAACAACTAAGAGGCTCCAGTATTTTATGAATCTAAGAGTCCCATATCCCCCACTCCCTTCTCACAGCTCATTCAACAATCCTAATGGCAGCGGGTGCCCGCAGTCTCAAGTCTCTGCGGAAGCCCAAGCCGCAGTCTCGGTCAGTCACAGCCGACGAAGCGGAGGAATTGGAGGAAGCCAGCATAACCACCTCACACTGAGAACATCTGACCTTTCCCAGAACGCCCGCCCACTCGACACTTCCTGTCCCTCCCCAGATCTTGTTCCGGGGCACCTACTCGCGTCTAATCACGCCCCTCATTCACTCTTTAGGGTCCATTGGCTGTTTCTTTGAGGAAGCGGAGCATCTTCTGTCGTTGATTGGTTTCCGTCATTGTTGATAGGTTGGTAACAAACAAGGTGTGCCTGGTCTCCCTGGTAACGTCCTGCCGATAGTCCTGATTGGTCGGTGTCTTAATCCCATCTTCCGTCCCAACTGCTAGTGGCTGAGTCCCTGGCGGGGCGCGGCGGTGGAAGGTGTCGCGTACGGGCTTCCCGAGCTGACGTGGCTTGAATTGGGAGGGGGGCAGCTGGAGCCTCAGGCGGCAGCGCTTCTAGGTGAGTGGGGGACGCTATCCAACTCTTCCCTCTGCGAGTCCAATAACGGTCACCCCCGCCAGAGGGGCCGCGGGAGCTGCCCAAGCAGCTACACCGGAGTCCCCTCCTCGCCCCGCCTCTCCCGGATTCAGTCCTGGATCCGGCCCTTCACCCGCTTCCTTCACCTACCAGGCCTCGTTCTAGTAGCCCACAAGCCTCTCGGCCTCTCCGGTGGGCCTTCGGGGTCACCCTGCGTAGACTTGGACCACTTGCTCACGGTCTGTCCCCTCCCCGGTACGTTTCTCCTCTGGGAGCGACGGGGAAAAGCGCCTAGGTCAGTCCTGTCCGCACGGCCTTGTTCCTGGAGCGGCCTGCCTAAGTCGGCCTCCGTACGCAGCCGCTGACGTCAGAAAGAACCTGCTGGGCCCCTGTGCTCAGGCCCTAAACAAACTTGGTGTCCCGAAGGGGAGGCGCGACCAAAAGAAATCAAAGGTCTTTAGGGCGGAGATCACAGAATCATTGGAGATATTAATGCAAACGGAGGCCTGTCCAATAATCCTGCTAGTGCTAATGGGTTACTGGAAAGATGAGAAGAGAGGAAAGATCCCAACGATCCCGTCAACACGAAAATCCCAGGAATCAGAGGTGGGCAGGCTGTTAGAGAAAAAGGAACCTCTGAGAGAGTTCTCGAGGAAAAATAACTTGGTTTGATGGTGTGGAGTATGTTTAATCTGCACAACCAGAATGTGAAAGGGAGGGTGAGTCCCTTGAGGAATGAGGAATATATTTGTCTGACTTATTTAAAGAGCTCCAGTTGGTCTATGGGGAGCGGACAGTTTGAGAGTGGGACAGGGATATTTACAATCATGGATAAGTACTTTCACTTTTGGAGATAGTTGGAAGCTGTCTGAGCATTTAAAGGACCTTTTTACAGTTCTGTGCAAGATGCAAACAAGTGGAGGGCTCTTTACATAAGGGCCAGAGGCCTTTCCAAAAGCGTGAATTGATAAGATTTAGATGGTCAGAATGGTTATGAAGGGGCAAACTCAGGAAATAACCTATTGGAAAAATGGCAGGATTTGGTTTTGGAATAGATGCAGGAAAAAGTTGAAGAGTACTCAAAAGTTGCAGGCATTGTACATTAACTGCTTCATAGCTTTTACTTCTCATCCCTTGACCACAGAATGACCATTTAATGTTTTTCTTTTCACTGCATCAATATTTTTTACTACCTCAGCAGCTTCCAAACCTTTTAATTGCACTCCCTATCAGTAAAACATTTTTGAGCATGCATCTCCCCAAATGTTGTATGTTTAATTATTTATAGTGTATGACTACCACTGTAAATATGTTGTGTATAATATGAAATATGCAAAAGTATAAACGTAAAAGAATGAAATTTTTAAAAAGCCTTGTCCACACCTTGGGACCTCCCAACCCAATTTGACAATCACGTAAAGATACTTCCTTGTTTTTCAAGAAGGTCGTTGGCATTTCTGGCATCCAGACTCTGGGATGCAGCCTTTCTTAAACATGATCTTTAGAAGATTTTTTTCAACCTTCTGCTTGAGTTTTATAGGCCCCCTTTCTTTTTCTCCCTTTGATTAATGGATTAATTAAAGGGATGTTGACTTTATCCTTGTTTATAAAATAAATCATTCATTAATTTCTCTAGGTTAATTACTATTAGGAATACCACTGATCATTACATACCAGTCTGTGGTTAGAAACCATTATGTAAAAGGAGACTAAGCTCTATATTGCTGTATTTTTAATTAAGCTGTTTTAAAATCAGCTATATGCTTTTGATAAAAGGAAATTTAATACAGAAGGATACAGTGTAAAAAGAAAAGTCTTTTTCTTTTCTATGTACTGATCTACCCATCTCCATTCCCCACTTCCCAGAAGTAAGCACTGTAAATAATTTCTTGGTTATATTTAAGAAATTTTCTGATCATAATAAAGCACATGATAATATATACCCCCTTCTGTCTTTCCCACAAGTGGAATCCTAATACACATGCTTTTGCCGTTTAGTACTGTATATTAGGCACTTTCAATATCCATGGGTATAAAACTACCTCATCCTTTTTATGGCTACACAGCAGTCCTTTGTAAAAATATAAAAATAGTATTTAGCCTGTCCCCATTGATGGACATTTAGATTTTCAGTCATTAGCCATCAAAACACTGCTGTAGTGTTTTGTTATATAACATCCATGTGTATATATATATATATATACACATATATATATACACATATATATACACATATATATATACACATATACATACACATATATATATACACATATATATACACATATATATATACACATATATATACACATATATACACATATATATATACACATATATATACACATATATATATACACATATATATACACATATATATATACACATATATATACACATATACACATATATATACACATATATACACATATACACACATATATACACATATATACATATATACACATATATATACATATATATACACATATATATACACACATGGATTTTTGTTTTGTTATTTAACATCCATACATAACATGTTTTGTTATGTAACATCCATATATATATATATATATATATATATATATATATACACAAAACATCCATGTATATATATCTTAGGGCCCTTGTGTGAACCTGTCTGTGGTATAAACAATATGGAATTATTTGGGGCCATACTAATATGAATCATTTTAGTTTGCTTACTGCTTTAAAAGTACTTACCTAACTATTAACATAGTGCCTTTATCCCCTCATTTTGTTTTCAACCCGAGTGAAGAATATTGGATAATGAGATTATTCAGAAAATAAAATATTTCCTGTGTATCTTCACCCACCAAGAAGCTTTGTCGAACTATGTGACTGGGGAAATTACTTAACATCCCCCTGCCTTAGTTTACTCACCTTAAAACTGGGAATATTGACGGTACTCCCTCTTGCGGTTGTTTTAAGAATAAAGTGAGTTAGGCCGGGCGCAGTGGCTCACGCCTGTAATCCCAGCACTTTGGGAGGCCGAGGCGGGTGGATCACTTGAGGTCAGGAGTTTGAGACCAGCCTGGCCAACATGGTGAAACCCCTGTCTCTACTAAAAATACCAAAAATTAGCCAGTCGTGGCAGTGGGTACCAGTAATCCCAGCTACTGGGGAGGCTCAGGCAGGAGAATCGCTTGAACCCAGGAGGCAGAGATTGTAGTGAGATCGCGCCACTGCACTCCATCCTGGGCGACAATAGTGAAACTCCGTCTCAAAATAAATAACATAAAATAAATAAATAAATAAATAAATAAATAAAGTGAGTTAAATAACGAAAAGTAAGTTATGTATAAAGATATTGGAGCAGTGTTTGGCAGGTCACGCTGTGTATGTATGTTATAGCTACCACTTACAAATTCATTTAATTAAAATAGTGGCTTCTGCATCATGAAAAATAGTTGTTCATTTTCTAATTGTAAAATTATGTCATAATATCGAATATGTTATTTCCAGCTATACAGCACTACCCATTAGCCCCTCAACTTGGTTGAAAATCACTTTGAGATTTAAGGAATTAAGGACAGCTACTGAGGCTTAACTAAATAAGCATGAAATAAGCTTGAGGAGTCACCTCAACTGAAACCTAACCACCTTCTCTGTGTTTCTGTGGGAAAATGTGATTTAAATTCCAAAGTAGATGGCATATATGCATATATACACAGGCATGCACTCACTGTCTTCAGTTATTTTGCTTATTTTCCTGTGCATATTGTTCTGTTTTCGGTGGCTAGGGACATGCTTTATAATTCTTTTTATATTTTTATAGTTCCTAGCATAATGCTGAACACCAGGTGGTTGTTATAAGAATAATCATTGATAACAGTGAAGACTTGGAGAAAATAAAACTTACTTAATTCTAAGTGCCACTTCAACACATAAGTGTTAAGGTCCTATGGCAGGGTTTGTGAAAGCTGTGACCAGCATAGACTTTGAGGAATTGTTTTATTTGCCTTAGTGTTTTATGGAATCCCTGGCCTTGGCATGAAGCTCTGTGTTTTATTCTTTTCCTTAGTTGCTATTCATTATTTTGGTGCCTTATAAAATAACAGCAAGAACATTGTCCAACAGTCATACATATTCCTTACATGAATTTATGACTATGAATATGAATATTTCCCCTTTATTAATTTTTACATATATGTATACATATACATACACGTATACATATGTATATATACATACACGTATACATATGTATATATACATACACGTATACATATGTATATATACATACACGTATACATATGTATATATACATACACGTATACATATGTATATATACATACACGTATACATATGTATATATACATACACGTATACATATGTATATATACATACACGTATACATATGTATATATACATACACGTATACATATGTATATATACATACACGTATACATATGTATATATACATACACGTATACATATGTATATATACATACACGTATACATATGTATATATACATATACATACATAGATTTATGACTGAATATGAATATTTTCCCCTTTATTAATTTTTATCTATACATTTGCCCATTTCTGTCCTCAGTGAGCCTAATAGAGGGGAGTACCCATCTTTCTTCATTTAGCTTAAGCATGGCTACTTACTGGCTTTCTTGCCCTGTAGTTCCCAACCTTTGAGCTACCAAAAGCCTACAACTGTGGGTGAGATGCCCTTCCATTTACATTTCCAGATTATTCCTTTAATGTCAACAGCTGTAGAGTAGGGGGCATTAGAATGGTCCTTGTCAGTCTTCATTTTAAGATGAGGAAACTGACGCTTTAAGGTGACTTACCCACTATGATGCAGCTTCTTATTGAGCCAGGACGGAAAACTCAGTTCCTTGGCTTCCAGTTTGGTGCTCTTCCCACTATGTCGCCTGCTTTCCTGTGGATCTCTGAGACTGTTGAATCAATCTATGAGAGACTCCTTTTGTCCTGCCTGAACAGTACATCTCTAGCACTCTCTCAGATTTTTATCTCATTTAAATATTAGTCTTTCCTTTCTTAAAATGTACATATTTTTAAATGGTTATGTGAGAAAAGTAATCTATTTTTCCTTTAAATAGCTTTTTGTTTTATTCTATCAATCTTTTTAATTTTTTTTTTTTTTTTTTTTGAGACAAGGTCTTGTTCTGTTGCCCAGGCTGGAGTGCAGTGGTGTGATCATAGCTGACTGCACTCTCAAACTCCTGGGCTCAAGTGATCCTCCTGCCTCAGCCTCCCGAATATCTGGGACTGCAGGCATATGCCAGTATGCCCAGCTAATTAAATTTTTTTTTTTTTTTTTTTGTAGAGACAGTCTCACTATGTTGCTCAGGCTGGTCTTGAACTCTTGAGCTCAAGCCATCCTCTCACCTCAGCCTTCTAAAGTGCTGGGATTACAGGCGTGAGCCACCCTGCCTGACTGCTATTGTATTATATATTTAACTGAGGGACCTTGAAATGTCTTAATTTCTGAGTGTCAGTTTCCCTCTATAAAATGGGGATGATGATAATACTTATCTTGCAGATTTTGTTAAGATTAAAGAGTATATGAAGTGGTACAGTCACTTTGCATTTAAATTAAATGTTTCTCAATAATTGTTGCCATTAATATTATCATTATTATCCTGTGTTCATGTGTATGTGTTCCTTGTTTGCTATGATATTCAGTGATATTCAGTAGGATGCTGATGGGCACACTCCTTTCTAGGGAGGGTCAATCAGAAACTCATGTGGTAGTGGTATGGGTTTCCATAATGGATTTCATAATAATTAATGGTATTTGAATTACTAGAATAAATCCACTTGGTGATAATATTTTTCAGTATCTAGTCAGATTTAGTTTGCTAATATTTTATTTAAAATTCTAATTAAAATTTATTAGAACGTTGTCATCAGTATTCATAGGGAGATGGTTTGTAATTTTTCATTTTCTTTTTCTATGTTTTGGAGCAATATAAACAGCAACTTCTGTAGCACTTGGATTATCTCATTTTTGACAATTTGGTAAAGTTTTCTAATAGCAACTATTTCTGGTGTTTTAGCATTGGTGACTTATTTTATAATTTTTCCATGGAAATATATGTATTTATAATTTCTATTCCTAGAGGTATTAATTTTGATTAACTGTATTTTTTTTATTATACTTTAAGTTCTAGGGTACATGTGCACAACGTGCAGGTCTGTTACATAGGTATATATGTGCCATGTTGGTTTCCTGCACCCATCAACTCGTCATTTACATTAGGTATTTCTCCTAATGCTATCCCTTCCCCAGCCCCTAACCTCCAACAGGTCCCGGTGTGTTATGTTCCCTGCCCTGTGTCCAAGTGTTCTCATTGTTCAATTCCCACCTATGAGTGAGAACATGCGGTGTTTGATTTCTGTCCTTGTGATAGTTTGCCGAGAATGATGGTTTCCAGCTTCATCCATGTCCCTGCCAAGGACATTAACTCATCCTTTTTTATGGCTGCATAGTATTCCATGGTGTATATGTGCCACATTTTCTTAATCCAGTCTATCATTGATGGACATTTGGATTGGTTCCAAGTCTTTGCTATTGTGAATAGTGCCGCAGTAAACATACATGTGTATATATGTCTTTATAGTAGCATGATTTATAATCCTTTGGGTATATACCTAGTAATGGGATGGCTGGGTCAAATGGTATTTCTAGTTCTGATCGTTGAGGAATTGCCACACTGTCTTCCACAATGGTTGAACTAATTTACACTACCACCAATAGTGTAAAAGCATTCCTATTTTTCCACAACCTCTCCAGCACCTGTTGTCTCCTGACTTTTTAATGATCGCCATTCTAACTGGTGTGAGATGGTATCTCATTGTAGTTTGGATTTGCATTTCTCTGATGACCAGTGATGGTGAGCATTTTTCCATGTGTCTGTTGGCTTCATAAATGTCTTCTTTTGAGAAGTGTCTGTTCATATCCTTTGCCCACTTTTTGATGGTGTTATTTTTTTTCTTGTAAATTTGTTTAAGTTCTTTGTAGGTTCTGGATGTTAGCCCTTTGTCAGATGGGTAGATTGCAAAAATTTTATCCCATTCTGTAGGTTGCCTGTTCACTCTGATGGTAGTTTCTTTTGCTGTGCAGAAGCTCTTTAGTTTAATTAGATCCCATTTGTCTATTTTGGCTTTTTTTGCCATTGCTTTTGGTGTTTTAGTCATGAAGTCTTTGCCCATGCCTATGTCCTGAATGGTATTGCCTAGGTTTTCTTCTAGGGTTTTTTATGGTTTTAGGTCTAACATTTAAGTCTTTAATCCATCTTGAATTAATTTTTGTATAAGGTGCAAGGAAAGGATCCAGTTTCACCTTTCTACGTATGGCTAGCCAGTTTTTCCAGCACCATTTATTAAATAGGGATTCCTTTCCCCATTTCTTGTTTTTGTCAGGTTTGTCAAAGATTAGATGGTTGTAGATGTGTGGTGTTATTTCTGAGGGCTCTGTTCTGTTCCATTGGTCTATGTATGTGTTTTGGTACCAGTACCATGCTGTTTTGCTTACTGTCACCTTGTAGTATAGTTTGAAGTCAGGTAGCGTGATGCCTCCAGCTTTGTTCTTTTTGCTTAGGATTGTCTTGGCTATGCGGGCTCTTTTTTGGTTCCATATGAACTTTAAAGTAGTTTTTTCCAATTTTGTGAATAAAGTCATTGGTAGCTTGATGGGGATGGCATTGAATCTATAAATTACCTTGGACAGTATGGCCCAGTGTGCTGTAATTCTTATTCATACATATTCAATTTATCCTTTTAGCCAATGGGAACCTGTGTTCTTTGAAAGCTTCCTATCTTGTATGACAAGATGTTTCAGGATCATTTTGTACATTTCCACTTTAGAAATGGAATTAGCCATTTCTCTAAGAAAACCTTCTTTTAAAAACTTTTTTAAAAATGGGAAAGAGTATTTCAAGACCCCAATCTAGGCACTAGAGATATTCATTGCTTCTCAGTTTGTCATTACTTTTAAGCCTTTTCGGTGGACAGAGCTAGGAAAATATGTGAACAAATATAAAATACTGAATTGTCATTTCACACTGAGTGTTCCTATTCAGATTCAAAGATTAGTTTGTATTTCAGGGTTCTTAATTTCTTCTGTATTACATCTGTATCTTCTTTTCATAACTGAAAATACAGAATTAGTGTATCCATAATTATCATTTGCTTTAATTCTACATTTCACATATAGTAATCTAGGAGTGATGATACTAATATCACCACCACAACCACTTTAGACGAGATCGGGTGTGTTCAGGATGGTATGGCCATAGACAACAACCACTTTTAATTATTGAAAACTGTTTAAAAATATTTTTTATTTTTTGCATATGCTATTCACATTCTTCCCGATTTTTTTTTCATGGTTGTCCTATATATTGTCAGAGCATATAATCATTACATACTATGCTGTCTCTCCTCCAGTCTTTACTTAGTCTTAATTCTGTTAGTAACCGTATATTTAATGCTCACCACTAGTTCTTATAATGATGTTTCTTTAGTCATTTCGATTGCCTCAAGTTTTGCCTCTAGTAAATTCTTTAGGAAAGGCTTAAGGGAATATTCATATTTCATGAATTTTCTTGCTTGTTCATAACATTTTGTCTGTGTTTTTTATATCTAAAGGTTGTGTTTGCCAGAAATAGAATCCTTGGCTCACTTTTTCTTTTCTTGAATATCTTAAATTTGTAACTCATTTTTTTTTTTTCTGGCAAAAACATTGCTGTTGAAAAATCTAGTGCTTTTTTTTCTTTATCTTACTGGTCATATGATCTTTTAGCCTAAAGCCTAAAGGATTTTTTTAAGTCCAGTAATTTTACTAGAGTGTTTTGTTGGTCATTCTGAGTTGACATTCTGAGGTACATTGTGGGCTCTTTCAAGATGTAGTTTCAAATCTTTTTAAAAAAATTTTCAAATATTCTTGGATTATGGCTTTTCATATTTGTGCTGTTTCTTTGCTTTGCTTTTCTTCTTCAGGGAATCCTGTTATTCACATTACTTATCTTCAATATTTATCTGTTTCTCGCAAATCCTATGTAACTCTTAATTTCTTACATTTTTAAAAAATAAATTATTAGGAATTATTTCAGATCACTACAGAAAGTTTACTACAGAAAATTTGCAAAGATAGTGCAGAAGTCTGGTGTATCCTTTGCTTAGTATTCCCTAAGATTAACATGTGACATTAGCAGTGTACAAAATTAAGAAACCAACATTGGTACATTAATATTAACTGAACTCCAGACGTTGTTCACATTTCACCAGTTTCTCCATTAATGTCCATTTTCTGTTCCAGGATTCAATTCAGGATATCATGTTGCATTTAGTTCATTTCTTTTTCATTTGTTTTTTAAATATGAAGACAATTGTAGAGTCACATGCAGTTGTAGGAAATAATCAGAGCTCTTTTATACACTTTGTTGTTTCTTCCAGTGGTAACATTTTGCAAAACTAATACATAATATCACAATTAGGATATTGAGATTGGTATATTCCCCAGTTTTACTTGTATATTCATTTGTATATGTATGTATGTGTATCATTAAGTTTTGCAGTGTTATATCACCTGTGTAGGTTCCTGTATCCACTGCCACAGTCAAGATATTGAACAGCTGCAACACCACAAGGATCCCTTGTGTTGCCTTGTTATGACCACAGTCACTTCCCACCCCAACCCCTCTCTAACCACTGGTAATCACTAATCTTTCCTCCATTTCTAAAATTTTGTCATTTCAAAAATGTTATAGAAGTATGGAATTGTATAATATGTAACCTTTTGGGACTGGCTTTTTTTCATTCAATGTAATTTTCTGGAGATCCATCTAAGTTGTTGGGTCCATCAGTAGTTCGTTGCTTTTTATTTCTGAGAAGTATGTGATGGGATGTATGTACCAGTTTGTTTAACCATTTGCCTGTATATCTCAGTTTGCTTAACCATCTATTAATAGAAATAAAGCTGCTATGAATGTTTATATACAGCAGGTTCTCTTGTGAACTTAAGTTTTCTTTTCTCTAAGATAAATGCCGGGGAGTGGAATTGAGGGTCATAAGGTTTGCATATCTAGTTTTTTAGGTCATTTTTGATTTTTAAAATTATCCTTCATTTCAACTTTGCTTTTTTTTAATGACATGGTTTGTTATATTTACTCATTTTCTTGTTCCTTCTAGTTTCATCTTCATTTCCAAGATGATTTTTAAAATTTTTCAGTCACTTCTTGTTTTCACTTTATTTCTGGGTTTTTCTGTTTCTGGTGTTTATTTTTTCACATCTTATGTCATTTTTAATGCCTTTTAGTTCCTTCAGTAGAGTTAAGTGGTTATAGTTTTGAACTGTTTTTTTGAGCATGGCTCTCTGATGTGCTTCCATTTTCTGTCGGGATGTTATCATGATCGTTTTCCTCCTTTTTTTTATTCTAGTAACGTATCTGAATTGTGACACTTTTCAGTTGCTCTTTTTTTCTTTTTTGTGACAGGGTCTTACTCTATCACCCAGGCTGGAGTGTAGGGGTGTGATTATGGCTCACTGCAGCCTCCACCTCTTGGGCTCAAGCAATCTTCCCACCTCAGCCACCTGAATAGCTGGACCTACATGCATGTGCCACCATGCCTGGCTGACTTTTTAAAAAAATTTTGTAGAGATGGGATCTTGCTATGTTGCTCAGGCTAGTCTTGAACTCCTAGGCTCAAGTGATCCTCCCACCTCAGCCTCCCAAAGTGCTAGGATTACAGGATGAGCTAGCACGCCTGGCCTCAGTAGTTCATTTTTAATATGAATTTAGTGTTGCTGAACTTTTAGAAAGAGATTTTATACAGCTTTTCTAACTTGTTAAGGTTTCCTCTTGTGCTATTTTCAGACATTGTTCAACTATATGGCAGCTGGATTTCTCGGATTTCCTGCCTTTCTTTCCTTGCCACTTTCACCTGCTCTTTATCTGGACCTCCTCTTTCCTTAGTCACTTAATTTTAATTCTCCTCTCAGCAGATTCTTCTCAGTGTGGGACCCCATCCTGGAAGAGAGCCCCAACTCTTCAGTTCTGAGAATTAATAAAGGTCCAGACTGCCTCAGCTCTTTCAGCCCTTGTAGGCCCCTGGCAGGTACCTGTTATTGGAATGGGAAGACCCCTCCTTGTATCAACTACTGTTCTGTAATTGGCTTGGCGCATTTGCCAGTGAATGCCCACTGGCTCTTTTGAGGTCCTCTTGGTGTTGTACTCCTCTGGCTTCCCTCAATTTCCTCCCAGTTGAACACCAGTGACACCCAGATCTTTTGACTATTGGCGGTTTGTCTATATCCACGTTTATTTTGGGGTTTGTAGGAAACTTTGTTAAGTAGTTTTTTGGTAAAGGCTGTCCATGGATCTTTTGTTATCTAGTTGCTTTGTCTGTTTTTATGTGGGAATAAAGGAAGATACAAAATCCATGGGGCCCCTTGCTACTCCCATCTTCTCAGAATCCCATCAGTTGGTTATTTTGTTTTCTTTGTTCCAAAGTGGTCTGAAAAATCTGAAGATAAAGTGATTCTGTTTGATAAGTTAGGTTCCATTATGATTTTCTTTGATTAGCAGAAATCTATATGTTTAAGAAACTCTTTAGTGATGGTATTCATTTCCTTCATTAAAAGTTAACCAAAGAAAATATGATCTCTAAAGTTGAAAAGAAAGTTTAGAATCTGTATACTGCTGAATTGTGATTTTTTAATCCTGACTATAGCTGTGGTTCTCATATCTTGAATAGTTATATATGGCCCTATGTACTCATGTGTGACACTGTGTTGCCCTTCCAGTATTTAGATATGAAGTTATATATGATCCTGCACTGCCTTCCTAGGGAACAGTTCACTTTTTCTATTTCTGTCTCACGTATCTTTTCCAAGTGATGTGCTACTTAGATTACCCAAGACAACCTATTAAAAAAACAGGTATCTCTCATCACTTCCTTCTTAAGAACCATGGCTGCCCTAAACACTATTATTATCCCCAGTAGAAGAAAACTGTAGCAGAGCCTAGTTTCATTTAAGTGTTTATTTTGTACAGTAGTTTTTATATTTCTTCCTGCTGAGGGTTTTTTTTTTTTTTTTTTTTTTGAGACGCGGTCTTGCTCTGTTGCCCAGGCTGGAGTGCAGTGGTGCGAATCTTGGCTCACTGCAACCTCCACCTCTCAGGTTCAAGTGATTCCTCTGCCTCAGCCTCCTGAGTAGCTGGGATTACAGGCACGTGCCACCACACCCGGCTAATTTTTGTATTTTTAGTAGAGACGGGATTTCACCATGTTGGTCAGACTGGTCTCAAACTCCTGACCTCGTGATCCACCCGCCTCAGCCTCCCAAAGTGCTGGGATTACAGGCATGAGCCACCATGCCCGGCCCCTGCTGAGGGTTTTAAAAGCCAAATAACATTTTATCACAAAATGTAAAATTAGGCATAATCACGTAAACTAATGCTATGCATAGTCCAGTTCTATTTTGATTTTTCCTATCAAAGCATTAATATGCTTCTCATTTTCATGGACTTTATGGACTAGCAGTTGACACTGATCTGAATATGTAGCCTACACAGTGGTTATAAAAGTAAATTGATTTTGGAATAACTTTAGATTTACATACAACTTGGGAAGATTAGACAGACAGTTATTATATACACTTTATCTAGCATCCTCTAATGTTAGCATTTTACACAACCATGGTAGCTTTTTCAGAACAGAGAACATAGGTGCAATGCCATAAACTAAACTATAGGTAGACTTCATTCAGATTTCACCATTTTTTCCAGTAATGTCCTTATTGTGTTTCAGAACCTAATCCAGGATACTGCCTTGCGTTTATTTATTTATTTAGAGGCAGGGTCTCACTCTGGCACCCAGGCTGGAGTGCAGTGGTGTGATCTCAGCTCACTGCAACCTCTGTCTCCCAGGTTCAAGTGATTCTCCCATCTCAGACTGCCCAATAGCTGGGACTACAGGTGCATGCCACCACACCCGGCTAATTTTTGTATTTTTTAGTAGAGATGGAGTTTCACCATGTTGGCCAGGCTGGTCTCGAACTACTGACCTCAAGTGATCTGCCTGCCTCGGCCTCCCAAAGTGCCAGGATTACAGGCGTGAGCCACTGTGCCCGGCCTACTTTGCATTTAATCAGCATGTCTCCTTGTCTTCTCTAATCTGTGACTGTTTCTTAGTTTTTTGTTGTTTTTCATTACTTTGACAGTTTTGAAGAGTATTGGTCAGGTATTTTTAGAATGTCCCTGAATCTAGGTTTCCCCAGTGTTTTCTCATGATTAGACTGGGCTTACGGGTTTTGCAGAAGAATACCCCAGAGGTAAAGTACCCTTCTCATCACATTATATCAGCGGTTACATGATATTACGATGATTTATCACTGGTGATGTTAATCTTGATCACTTGGTTGAGGTGGTGATTGCCAAGTCTCACCACTCTGATGTTGCTGTTTTTCTTTTTTCATATTCTATTCTTTGGAAGTGAGTCACTAGGTCCAGCCTATACTGAAGGAGAGGGAATTAAGCTCCATTTTTAGAGGGGGACGTATCTACATAAATTATTTGGAATTCTTTTGTAAGGAAGATTTGTCTCTACCATTAATTTATTTAATGATTTATTTATATCAGTATCGACTGATGGGTATTTAATTTTTTATTTGGGTTATAATCCATATAATCCAATATTATTGTTATTTATTCTGTGACTCAAATTATTCTAGCATTGATCATTGGGAGCTCCTTCAGATTGGCTCCTGGTCACATACCCCATTTTTTTTCTTTTTTCTTTTTCTTTTTTGAACACTTCCTTACTTTCTGGCTCTCTGCCCCAACCCTAGATAGGCAGCCATTTCTCCAAGGAGCCCTAGTTCCTTTTATTGGAGGTTGGCATTTAGAAATCGAGATCTGGATGCGCTCCTTGCTACTGAGGTGTTACTGTTTCTAGGACTTTTCAGTGGACATGGCTAGAATATATATTTCTCTGTAATAACTGATTATTTATAATGCATACATATCTATACTTATTTCTGCATTTATCTATTTACATATATATTAAAATAAACATGAGTTCATACTGATATCTCTGACTCTAATCCAGTACCATGGGGTTTATCCTAGCTTTCTTGCCTTATTTGTAACTTCTTTCACTGACAGTAAAAAACCTGAATCTCATTATCTACAATTTACTTACTCATTTAACCCTAGTGTACAATGAAGTAGTTTCAGAATTGCTAACCCATACCACTGTGAGAAAGAAATTTACCAAGTAGAGTACAGTGTTTATGTCAGTTCTTTTTGTCTTTATCCTTATAGTACCCAGTCAAAACACCATTTTTGTTTCTTAGGTTAGCCCCATCTCCTTCAGTGAGGTTATATCATATATTTATAATATAGTTAGATCTATTTGTCACAGTCTGCATTCCATTTTTGGAACTCCTGACATCCTGGCTGAAGTTTTAAAAAAATTGTATACAATTATGTTTGCTCTTTGGAATGTACAGTTCAGTGAGTTTTGACAAATGCATATGGTTATGAATTTACTACTTCAAGATCATACAGAACAGTTCCTTCACCTTAAAAATTCCCTTGTGTTGCTCTTTTATATTCAGCCACATCTCCTTCCCTCAAGCCCTGACAACTATATTTGTGTGGGTTAATTTCTGGACTTGTTCAAAATGTTATATAAATAGAATAATATGATGTATATCTTTTAATGTTTAGCTTATTCCATGTAGCAAAAGGCATTTTAGGTTTAAGTATTGTGTTGTGTGAATCAATTGTTCATTCTTTTGCTGAGTAATATTCCATTGTTTGGATGTGCTACAGTTTGTTATTCATTCACTTGTTGAAGGATATCTTGGCTATTTTCAGAATCTGTGATTATGAGTAAACCTACTATAAACTTGGTTAGATGCCTAGGAGTGGGATTGGTAAATGTACGTTTAACTTTTAAAGAAACTGTCAAACAGTTTTCCGAAGTAGCTGTACCATTTTGTATTCTAATCTGCAGGCATTGAAAGTTCCTGTTGCTCTATATCCCTGCCAGCATTAAAAAATACATATTTTAGCAATTCTAATAGGTAGGTAGTGGTATTTCATTTTGCTTTTAATGAGTATTTTCCTAATGCCAGATTAACTTAAGCATCTTTTCATATATTTATTTACCATCCATCTATCTTCTTTGGTGAAGTATCTATTCACATCTCTTGCACATTTCTTTATCAGGTGTTTTACTTTATTGATGTTGAGTTTTAAGATATTTTTATTGTTTTAGATTCTGGATACAAGTTATTTACTGGATATGCTATTTGTAAATATTTTCTCCTAATCTATGACTTGTCTTTTTTTTTTTTTTTTTTCCGAGACAGAGTCTTGCTCTGTTGCCTAGACTGGAGTGCAGTGGCATGATCTCAGCTCACTGCAATACATGCCTTCCAGGTTCAACCGATTCTTGTGCCTCAGCCTCCTGAGTAGCTGGGACTACAGGCATGCGCCATCACGCCCAGCTTATTTTTGTATTTTTAGTAGAGGTGGGGTTTTGCCATGTTGGCCAGGCTGGTCTTGAACTCCTGGCCTCAACTGATCTGCTTGCCTCAGCCTCCCAAAGTGCTGGGATTACAGGTGTGAGCCACCACGCCTGGCTTCAGTGACTTGTCTTTTCATTTTCTTAATATTGTCTTCACAGAGCAAAAGTTGTATGTTTTGATAAATTTTTAATCAATATTTTTTATAATATATTGTGCTTTTTTGGTGTCTAAAAGCTCATTGCCAAATTCAGCGTCACAAAAATGTTCTCCTATGTTTATTTCTAAAACCTTTACAATTTAAGTTTAGGTCTCTGATCCATTTTGAGATATGCTTTGTATAAGGTGTGAGTTGTATGTCAAGGTTCACTCTTTTTCAGATGTCCAATTGTTCCATAACCATTTATAAAGATTGTCCTTTCTCAACTTAATTGCATTTGTACCTTTGTTAAAAATCAGTTGACTCGATTTGTATGTGTCTATTTCTAGGCTCTCCATTTTGTTCCATTTATCTGTGTGTCTATGCTTTCACCAGTGCTGCCCTGTCTTGTAATTGTAGTGAGTAATTTCCACACTCCTTGCCTTTTCATATGTTTTAGAGTCAGCTTTTTGATGTTTACTAAAAGCTTGCTGGGATTAAGTTTGGAATTGCACTAATTTTATAGGTCAAAATGGGGAGAATTGATACTTTAACATTATAGAGTTCAAATGCATGTATATGTTTTATTTCTACATTTATTTAGATTTTTTATGTCTTCCTCAGGTTTTCAATAGTTTTCAGCATTCAGCAAATTCTGCATATATTTTGTTAGCTGTTTACCCAAGTCCTGCTCTGTTTATTCAGTGCTGTTGTAAATGGTATTCTTAATGGTTTCAAATTCCTCTTGTTCATTGTAATGGGAATGCAGTTGACTTTTTTTTTTTTTTTTTTGAGACGGAGCAATCTAGGCTCACTGCAAGCTCCACCTCCTGGGTTCACGCCATTCTCCTGCCTCAGCCTCCAGAGTAGCTGGGACTACAGGCACCCGCCACCACACCCGGCTAATTTTTTGTATTTTTAGTAGAGCTGGGGTTTCACAGTGTTAGCCAAGATGGTGTCGATCTCCTGACCTCGTGATCCGCCCGCCCCGGCCTCCCAAAGTGCTGGGGTTACAGGCGTCAGCCACCGCACCTGGCCTGCAGTTGACTTTTATATAGTGACTTTGTATCCTGCAACCTTGCTGAATTCACTTATTCTAGGAGTTGTTTTTTAAGGAAAGTCTACATGGACAATCATTTTGCTAGTTGAGACAGTTTTATTTCTTCCTTTCCAATTTGTATTTCTTTTCTTTTTCTTGCTTGTTGCATTGGCTGGGACTTCCAGTATAGTGTTAGATAGAAGTAGTAAGAGACATCTTTGCCTTGTTTCTCATATGGTGAGAACATTCAGTTTCTTACCATTAATTATGATGTTGGCTGTAAGTTTTTTAAAGATGCCCTTTATTAGGTTGAGGAAATTTACTCCTTAGTTTGCTGAGAATGAATTATTCTTATTGTGAATTCATAATCATGAATAGATATTGAAATGTGTCAAATGCTTTTTCTCAATCTATTGATATTATGTGGTTTTCCTTATTTAGTCTATTAATATGGTGAATTACATTGATTTTCATATTTTGAATTAGCATTACATTTCTTGAACCCCACTTGGTTGTGATGTATTATCTTTTTATATATTACTGGATTTAATTAGCTAATATTTTATGAAGTATTTTGAATATTTTGTTGACTGTGACCATGAGGAACATTGGTCTTTAGTTTTCTTGTGTTATCTTTGTCTGCTTTTAGTATTAGGGCAATGCTGGTCTGGTAAAATAAGTTAGAAGGTGTTCCTTCCTTTTCTATCTTCTGGCATAGATTATATAAAATTGGTATTATTCCTTAAATGTTTGTTGTTACCTACTAATGAAGCCACCTTGATCTGGAGTTTTCTTTTTTTAGAAGGTTTTTAATGTATGAATTCAATTTCATATTTATATGTGTGTATATATATGTGTGTGTGTGTCTGTACACACACATGCACCCACACACATCTACTCATTTATATTCAGGTTCTCTATTTCTTCTTGAGCTTTTGGTAGCTTGAATCTTTCAGTGAACTGACCCATTTTATCTACATGGATGAACTTAAAAGTATAGGGCTATTTGTAGTGTTTATTATCTTTTAATGTATGTTAGATCATTAATGATGTTTCCTCTTTCATTTATGATGCCAGTAATTTGTGTCTTCTCTGTTTTTTTCTTGGTCATCTTGACTAGAGTTTAATCAATTTTATTGATCTTTTCAGATAATCAACTTTCGGTTTTATTGATATTCTCTATTTTTCTGTTTTTATTAATTTCTACTCTGATTTTTATTTTTATTTTTCTGCTTACACTGGCTGTAATTTGTTCTTCTTTTTCTAATTTTCTATAGAAGAATCATAGGTTACTGATTTCTGTCCTTCCTCCTTTTCTAATATATGCATTTAATGCTGTACATTTTGAACAAAGTTTATATTTAAATTTTAGCAAAGCCACATGGTTTATCAAGAAAGCTTTCTGAAAGAATGGGGTTCATGGGGCACATAAAAAGAAAAATGTTGCAGTATCATGGAGTTTATTTGAACAAGTGGGAGAGAATAACAGTCTGACAGAGGAAGAAAGAATAAGACATTCATGTTTGGGCATGTGCCTGTAGTCTCAGCTACTCGAAAGGCTGAGGTGGCAGGATCGCTTGAGCCCAGAAAGCAGAGGTTGCAGTGGGCTGAGATTGCATCCCTGTACTCCAGCCTGCGTGACAGAGCAAGACCCTGTCTCAAAAAAAAAAAAAGAAAGAAAAAGAAAAAAGAAATTCATGTTTGTAAGTGAAACTACTATGAAAGAAGGGCATTAAAGATAAAAACTACCTTTAAGGTGTATTTAACAATTATAGATTGGTATTTAACATTGTATTAATGTTTAACGATTAGGTACTTACATTTTATTTTAGAAATGATGTTAGTGATGGTGATAACCTCTGTACAATTGCCACTGAAAAGAACAGCGTGTGACTACACTGGAAGTACTCAAATGCCTTTTTGAAGACATCATTGTGCTGCAGACTGTGTCTAATACAAATCACCCGTACAGTATTCTTTTTTCATTCACGGATGATATGGTTATCAATATAGGAGAAGCCTATGTTCATTTTGCTGATTCTTAGGTTTTTTTCCCCCCTTCTTTTCCTACAGAAATGCTGAGCCGATTATCAGGATTAGCAAATGTTGTTTTGCATGAATTATCAGGAGATGATGACACTGATCAGAATATGAGGGCTCCCTTAGACCCTGTGAGTAGTTCTGTTCTGATTTAAACTGGTAAGACATATGTTCTGTGTTCTTCTAAGGAAAATAATTTAAGATAGAAGGGTGTGCGAAGCCTCCCTGGTACTAGGTGAAGCGAGGATTAAGAAAAATATTGAAATTTTATAAGTGATCCTTCTCTTGTAAGTTTTTAGCTTAAAAGCCATAGTGATGGGAAACAAGTCCTGGATACAATTTGAAAGGGCTTTCTCATTTGTCTCCCTGGGCCTTGTTTGTTGCCAGAGTGTTTTAAGTCCTTTGTTCTCATCCTTGGCTATTCCTTTTCCACAGGAAAGGTCTAAGTGACAAATGAGGAAACTGGAACACCTTTTGGGTTTCAGAATATCTGTTTACTTTGTAATTTCATTTACCACTTCTCCTATAGTTTGTATTGTATTTTCTTTTTTTTTTAAGATGACACAAATTGGCAGTATGTATTATATTTTCTGAAGTCCACATAAGGAATTAATAAAACTTCTTAGTTTTCTGAAAAGACAAGAAGTAATGCTTAGTGGTTAAGAGAGTTTTACTTAACTACTCTCTTAATTTTAACTTTTGGCCTTTTACCCTTACTGGTTTATGATTTTTGCTTTCCTTTATTTTTCTCTTTGGTAAAATTAGGATAATAATACCTTAAATGGGATAATGTTTGTAAAATGCTTAACATTTATAAAATACTTAATATATTGTAATGGCTATGATAATGATTATTATTGGATCAGAGTTAGATTCTTAAGTTAACAAGAATATGAATTGGGCAAAACATAAAAAGTTGGAATGAAGAAACTCCTGTTGGGAAGCTAATACCTTTTCCTGGTGCACTGGCAACTTTTTTCCTAAATATTAGGAATTACACCAAGAATCTGACATGGAATTTAATAATACTACACAAGAAGATGTTCAGGAGCGCCTGGCTTATGCAGAGCAATTGGTGGTGGAGCTAAAAGATATTATTAGACAGAAGGATGTTCAACTGCAGCAGAAAGATGAAGCTCTACAGGTACTATTGTTTTTATCCTTTCTTGTGGAGGATTTGATAAAGGACAGATGATACACTACTCACTTTAATTTTTGTCTCCGCTTAGATTATTAGGGAATCTGATTATCTCCCTAGTACTGTAACCTTATGCCTATTGAAAATAACTTTTGGGTCGGGTGTGGTAGCTCACACCTGTAATCCCAGCATTTTGGGAGGCTGAGATGGGAGGATTTCTTGAGGCCAGGAGTTCGAGATCAGCCTGGGCAACATAGTGAGACCCTGTCTCCACAAAAAAAATTTTAAAAAAATTAGCTGGGCATGGTATTGGGCACCTGTAGTCCCAGCTACTCTGGAGGCTGAGATAGGAGGATCACTTGAGCCTAGGAGTTAGAGGCTGCAGTGAGTTGTGATTGTGCCACTGCACTCCAGCCCTGGTGACAGAGAGATACCCTGTCTCTGAAAGTAATAATAATAAAAATAACTTTTAGTATGTGCTAGATAAGAGGGGAATAAACATTTATGTATTTACCATCATTGTTTTTGGCCAGGAAGAAAGAAAAGCTGCTGATAACAAAATTAAAAAACTAAAACTTCATGCGAAGGCCAAATTAACTTCTTTGAATAAATACATAGAAGAAATGAAAGCACAAGGAGGGACTGTTCTGCCTACAGAACCTCAGTCAGAGGAGCAACTTTCCAAGGTATGGTGACTGGGTGTAGTGTATATTTCCTAAGTTGAAAAAACTTACCAGTACAGCAGATCTTCACCAATCACAAACATTTGGGATGCTAAAATGATACAGCACTAAATAATGTTTTGTTTTGTTTTTTCTTATAGAGCTTGTAGTTCAGCTGGACTGTAGGCCACACACAGGGAGAATGAAAGACCTACAGAAAACATGGATATGAAATGCCAGTTGTGACCTGGACTTTCAGGGATTAAAAAAGGCTTACAGGAAGAAATAAGTACTGAAGTGAGGCATTTAGAGAGGAGGGAAACATACCTTTTGGAGGAGTTTCATCATTGATTAGAAGATTAAACTAGATTATCTCTAAGGTTTCTTCCAGCTCTGAAACTTTTTAATTCAATGACTTAACACAGAATATTCTGTGTCCTCATATATAGTCACATAGTGGTGGATTAAAGCTTCATGCATGTGGGCTGAATCAGCTGAATTACCTTGGACTGTCTAAAAGGGAGGCTCACTAGGTTTATGACTGCAGCCAACAAAGCAGTTTAAGGTTGGAGATACAGAGGAGGAATAAGGAAAGTACTGCCCTGTGAGGAATATTGTCCCAGTACTCAAATTTTCATTATCTTTCCTGTATGGTTAAACTCCACATATTCACATTCAGTCAGCTATTTAGAGAACAAGAAACTTCAGTTTTGTGGAGAGTTTGATACAGATTATATGGAGGCAGGCATATCACATGCATACTGTAGTTATAGAGTGAGCCTAGACTTCACCGTGTGTAAGAAATCTTTTTATTTTTTTAGTTTCGTTTTGTTTTGCTTTGACCTGCTAGTATCCTTAGTTCTTGGGAAATGAGATTTTAATCAGTTTTCTAGGCACAACCTTTGGGATCGCTAGTTAGTGACCCAGTTCCTGCTTAGTCTTTCCTCTCAGGGCCTAATGATCAGAGAACATTACTTTCCCTGAATTGATAACCTTATTTAACTTCTTGAAGCCTATTTTAAAAGCTTTTCTCAATCTTCTCAAATAATTTCACCTTGATCCTTCTTTTCCTTTTGGTTTTTCCTCTGT